>NW_012104732.1:1267997-1358813 GCF_000951045.1 Mandrillus leucophaeus | reverse complement strand
TTTTTTTTTTTTTTTTTTTTTTTGAGATGGAGTCTTGCTCTGTCACCCAGGCTGGGAGTGTAGTAGTTTAGTGGCATGATCTCAGCTCACTGCAACCTCTGCCTCCCGGGTTCAAGCGATTCTCCTGCCTCAGCCTCCTGAAGTAGCTGGGATTACAGGTGCGTACCACCACGCCTGGCTACTTTTTGTATTTTTAGTAGAGATAAGGTTTCACCATGTTAGCCAGGATTGTCTCGATCTCATGACCTCATGATCCACCCGCCTCAGCTTCCCAATGTGCTAGGATTACAAGCATGAGCCACCGTGCCTGGCTGACAGATTGTGTTTTAAACACATAATAGTTTGGGGAAGATGGTTAACTGTATCAGGTTCAATTCTTTGTAAAGAATAGGCCACAAAATTGACGACTGGACTATAATTCACCTTTGTTCAGAGCTGCTCTCCAATGCCAAATATCTGTACCAGCTGTTTCAATTTCTTTTTGTACTCTATAAGTTTCCCAGCTTCTTTACTTGGATGCAAAATGGAAGCACTAACCCAATTCTATCTCCTATAAAGCAAAAGTAGGATCAATGGATACATCCATTGTTGAAGCAGTTATAATACAAAAAAGTTATACCTTATAAGGAATCTCTAAATCATTGTCCCACAGTTACCAGAAGAAAAAAATAGAAAAAAAATCACCCACTTATAATGAAAAATTCCAAAGTTTTGTTTATATCCAACTGAAATGTCAGGATGTGCACATTATACCAATATTGATTTCTGTATCCCAGGTATGTCTTTTTTTTTTTTTTTTTTTTGGGATGGAGTCTCGCTGTGTCTCCCAGACTGGAGTGCAGTGGCGTCATCTCGGCTCACTGCAAGCTCCACCTCCTGGGTTAATGCCATTCTCCTGCCTCAGCCTCCCGAGTAGCTGGGACTACAGGCGCCCGCTAGCACGCCCGGCTAATTTTTTGTATTTTTAGTAGAGACGGTTTCACTGTGTTAGGCAGGATGGTCTCGATCTCCTGACCTTGTGATCTACCCGCCTCAGCCTCCCAAAGTGCTGGGATTATAGGCGTGAGCCACCATGCCCGGCCCCAGGTATGTCTTTTGTGCAGCTAAGACTCTGAGCTATAGGATCAGAGGCACTGTACCTTCATAAGATAAAAATAGCCCTCTGTGGTTATCAGCATGAAGTTGGACACGTCTGTCTATCTGTTTCTTATCTATAAAATGAGGAGTTTTAACTAGTATTCACTATTTCACAACACATGGCCACGTACAGCTAATAGTCATTTCCTGTCAATCCATTCATTCATTCCTTGACTCATTTATTTGTTTATTTATTTTTAGACAAGTCCTTGCTATGTCGCCTAGGCTGGAGTACAGTGGTGTGTCATAGCTCACTGCAGCCTGAATCTCCTTCTTTAGCTTCCTGAGTAGCTGAGACTACAGGCACGATGCCTGGATAATTTGTTTTTTTCCTGTATAGACAGGGTATTGTTATATTGCTCCGGCTGGTCTCAAACTCCAGGTCTCAAGCAATCCTCCCATCTTGGCCTCCCAAACTGTTGGGATAATAGGTGTGAGCCACAGTGCCCAGCCCATTTTCCTGACAACCCTTCTGATAAGACAATGAGACATCTTATTTTGGAGTTCCTATGTCTTCTACTACTTGGTAAGTTCCCTTTCTATCTAATAGAAAGATGAGTCTTCAAGTCAGCTGAAATTTTGTGACATTATTTTGTTTACATGGTATTTATTTGTGTGGTTAAAATCTATTTTTGGCAAGTAATTCTGGTTTTCTATTTATGGTAGGTGTGGTAGCCAGCCTCCCAAGATGGCCCCCAGTGATCTCTGCCTCCTTGAATGCATGATCTTGTGTAGTCCCTTTTCGTCCTTCACCAGGATTGGTCTATGTGGCCAATAAAATACGGCAGAAGTGATGGCATGTTACGTGTGAAATCAGGTAATAAAAGAGAGTAGTTATGCTGCATTGATCACATACTCTCTTGGATCATTTGTTATGGGGGATGTAAATTATAACACTACTCACGTTACTCCACAGAGACCGCAAGGATGCCAGCTTTGGCTAGTGTAGTAGTCCCACCTATTGATTAGAGTCAAAAGTAAAGCCCACCCCTGCCTAGTGCAAAGCTCCAAATAAAGTGCAACAACTTGCTAATAACCATATTATACTATGCCAATTTTGAGGGATAACCTATAATTCTAGCAGGTATTAAGAATGGAGTCCTAAGTGTATGATGTAAATAATACAAGTTGCATCTTTATAATTGTTTAAGAAAGTGTTCTAAAATATGTATCTGGGCTTTAAGGCATATTTCTATTGTGTCTGGATAGAAAAACAGAAGAATTGCTGAGTTAGGTTATCAAAGGACTGCAGAATTTTAGAGCTGTAAAGGGCTTTTTGAGAACATTAAAATCCAAATAAAGGAAGAAACAGAGCAAAAACTTAACATACTCTACAATTTAACCTTTCTTATTAATCATGTAATCTCACCATCATACTTCACTTAAATACTTAAATAACAAACATTTAATAGTATAGCTAATAGTCAAATTTTACCTAAAAACAGTATAGGAATTTAATTTTAAAGCAGGGATTAAGCACAGAGGGTATATGGCCTGAACTGGTCTTCTATAAGGGAGGTATGTTTAGCTTTGTTTTCTGTTCTAATTGCACTTGGATGCTTTTAGGTAGGGCATGTGTGCACTCTCTAATACTAACACGTGCCCTCCTCCCCACAACTGTATTACATTTAGCCAAAATGACACATAGTTGGTCTCTATAAGCATCTGAATTTGTACTGTTTTAAAGAACAATTTTAATTCAAATGGAGGAAAGTAAACATTTTTAATAGCCATATTTAAGGCTTCATTGTGAAATTCACCTTCAAAAATCAGTTTGTCAGTATTTATTACATACAGTACAGATGCTCTTTAAGACAAAGTTACATCCAGATAAACCCATTATAAGTTAATAGTGCATTTTTCGATTTAAGATATTTTCAATTCACAATGGGTTTACCTGGAGGCAACCCCACTGTAAGTCGAGGAGCATACTGAATGCATATCACTTTCCCACCATCATAAAAGTTGAAAAATCGTTAAGTCAGGGACTGTCTTACTATTATCACTGCATTTATATCATGGAAATACTTAGGCAGTTAAGAAAGCAAGTAGTAAAGTGAGGACACGAAGATGCTTCCGTCTTTGGCGTATGTGTTAAATAACATCCACTTTATTAGGAGCATTGCACTTGGCAGGGCTGGGCTTTACTTTTGACTCTAATCAATAGGTGGGACTACTACACTGGCCAAAGCTGGCATCCTTGTAACCTCTGTGGTGTAATATGAGTAATTTTATAATTTGCTAATGTATTAAAAAGTAAAACAAAAGAAAATGACTCATCTAACTCTCATGGATATGCAAACACAACATGAGACAAATAATAATCCTCATACAGTGAATGAATAATAAATATGTTTCTTTAAAAATCAATATAATCACAGCTTTAGGCCACACTGCTTTCAAACTTTAGAAATAACTAAATTATATGACTATTTTTTTTCCAAGAGGAGTCACTGGTAATATTAGGAAATTTTAGACTCTCTTCTAATAGGTTTGCTGTGGAATGAATTTCTCCTTTAGGAAGATAATGCTGTTGCCCTGTCAGCAGTCTGAATCCATAACAAAGTAAGATTTATATTAATACAACATTTATATAGTGAAATCACTTTCTCTAAAATACCTTTCCTGACCTCCTCAGGCCGAGTTTCTCTCTCCCTCCTCCGAATTATAATCTCTGCACCTTGTCACTGTTAACTCATCTTTCACTTCAGTGGAGTGTGACTTCCCAGAGGGTAAGGATCAGGTCTTATTGGTATTTATACCACTTAGCACAGTGCCCTGGCTTAATAGAAAAAAAAATGAATAAGAAATGAAATGAATGTCTTTTTTTTTCCTGTCGCAGTTCTCACTGTGTCTCACATTTTTGCCAGGCCAGTATAGGTGGTGACTTTGAAATCTATTAGCTTATGGAAGTTAAAGCCCATATTTCTAATGCAATGAACATTATGTTATGCCCAAACTTAACACCATCATTTCATATGATAGTACTTTCTTATAGTGTTACCTTATGCTCCCTGACCAAACTCCCAGGCATCAACTTATACTTTTCTATTTTATTCTAGATCTTTTTGTGTTGTTGTTTTAAATAATTTACTGCACATTAGAGGACCTAGAAGCCACCCTCCTCTCCCCTCTTAACTGATATTTAGCCTTCATGGGCTTTGCATATAATGGAAATTTCAAAATCCACCCTGAGAAATGAAAACCAAGTAATGGAAAAATAAAACTCTTCAAAACACACACTACCTTCCACTGCTCTTTTGAAGAAAACTTTACAGCTTCCACAAGTTAAGACTCCATAATGACATCCTGATGCTTCATCAGAGCACACCAGGCAGAGTTTCGGAGGTGGTCCTGTTGTTGCTGTTGAGGAGCTGGATGGAGGAGAGCTTACATCTGGTCTCATGCTGGGGCTAAAGAAGGGGAAGAACAGTGTTATGATTTAACTGTCAAAGAAATATCAAAATACAGTTCTCTTAGCTTCTCACCTCATAGTCAGAATGCGCACACTGAACTCTGGCTTCAAGTGCTAGCAGGCACTAAAATATCCTATCTAAATATATTCAAATCATGTTATATTCTTCTTTAAACAAAATTAAGAATGAGGTCATTTCTTTTGAAGTGTCTCCAAAATAGAATGGTGTGGTTCTGGTTCACTTCGTTTTTTTTTTTTTTTTAGATGCTTAGGATTTGTTTATTTTTATAATCACCTTTATTAAGGTGTCATACACAATAACATTGACTGTTTTCTAAATCTATAATTTATGGCTTTCGTTAAATAGTCACATAACTACTATCACAATCAGGAGAGAGGATATTTCCATCATCCTAAAAAGATGCCTCCTATGCCTTTAATTGCTTAGGACATAATTTTTTTCCTAATTTAAGATCTTATACAGGCATCTTTTAAAATTCAATCAAGTGTCGTTACAATTCTACCCATGTTTCCCATTAGAGTCAAAATGTTTTTACAATCTTAAAAGTTTTGTCCCATGTCTCTCAATTCCTAATATCATCTTGGCTGAAACCACAATTTCATATGACTCAGACAAGACTGATCCAGAAACATTTTCTATAACCTTCCTGTCTGGCTTGTAGTAAGACTGGACAAAGCACTAGGCTTTCAAAAGTGAGTTCCATTCTGCCCACTCCACTCTATGACTCTTTGGCCTGAAGAAAAAGATAGAAATGTGAATCTGCTTCTTTTACTAGTCTAGTCTCTAACATTTTTCATTTTCTCACCACAAAGAGTGCCGGTCTAGTGATTACTAGGTGTTTAAAAGATAATTTGTTGTTTTAAAAATTTTCAATCTCAAAGAAAAGTTGAAAGAATTGTACAATAGATATATACTTTTTACCAATATTCACCAATTCTTAACATTTTGCCACATTTGCTGATAAAGATGTATTTTTATAAACCAACGAAACAGTGATCTTTTTATTACTGGAGGAAAAATTAATTATTGCATTTCATATTACATGATACAATGGTTTTCAATGTTGTATCTTCCTAAGGAATTTTCCTCTTACGTGTTGACTTTAGAACTAGAACTGTATTATGCAGCTAAAATGATTTTGTAGCCTTCTGCTTATAATTAGAGACTGCCTATTCCATTTTTGGTTGTGTTCTTAAGCAAATCTTCAAAAACATGGATGCTGGCAACCTGTTGATTCTGGAATTCTACATACTAAAGTCTGTTTTGCTTATCATCTATACAAGTTCATAAACATACTAGTACCTCTCTCTAAACTTTTCTTAATTTGCCTTTTCTCTAAAAGAGATGGCACTTAGAAATAAACTTAAATTGGGTGTTAGTTGTCTCTGTTATCCTTTATTATCTTTCTTTTATTTCGGCCAATAACAGTAGTAAATTTCAATTACAAATATATTTAAACTAATTCACAGAGCAAAGTAACAAAAATTTTTTCTAGTTATCAGTCTGGTTATGAATTACATTTATCAAGTAACATATTTTGTTGCTATTGTTCTCTTTAGGAATAAAAGTTAAAAGGTAATAACTGTAGAATGACAATTTCTTTTATAAATGTTCCCTTAAGTAATTAAGCCAGTAAATTCAAATGCTCCCCCTAAATTCTGTCCTCAAATGAAGCTTCCTGAATCTTGCCAACTGTCTGCTTACCTAACAGCCTTAGTCACCAGGACAGCATTCCCACCACCCTAATTCTGGGAAAAGGCCCCAGGGTTTCACATTGTTCTCTGAACACTGTTAAGAAGAATTTCTAGATGCTTCCGTATTACAAGGCATTGATTCCCTGCTAGATTTGGGTGAGTGGACTGACTACATGTTGAAAGCCTGTAACAGAAGAGAATAACCTGAAATGACTCTGCTGTAGGTCCAGCACAGGCTACCCTGATTAATGGAAACTTGTGACTAATGTAGAGGAGCTGCTCTGGGCCAGAGTTTTACAGAGAAGTAGGAAGGTCCTGGAACAGGGAATGGTGCAACAATGTGTTGGGGAAGCAAAAACCTCTCTGGCTTCTATTCTGAAGATACTCCTATTCTTGCTCAGCCAATCTCTGTCACCTGACAGCTATTTTTAGGGACCAACCAGTTGTCTGTATATTAGTTTACAGAAAATGAGTGCATTGTTTAAAGGTTAGGACGGTATTCTGAAATGTTTCCCCAAGGAATTATATATACACACATATGCATATATAGTATGTATTTATATTTTAAATAATAGTTTGTAGTACTTTGTAGTTTTAGCTCTCAACAACTCTGTGAAAATGATGTCATCACCCCTGGATGTGGTCATACAGGCCGTGGCAGGTGGTTGATCGGGGAGCCTATCTATGGTGAAGTTGACATGTTTTAGATCCCAGCTGTACCACTTCACAGCTTCTGTTACCTTGGATAGGTATCTACCACTTTGACCCCTGTGTTTCCTCATCAGTAAACTGGGAAGGATATCACCTGTGTGTGTGTTGTGACAATAAGATAACACATAGAAAATCTACTACAAGTTCCTGCTTCAGTACATGTTCATGTTCCTTTTTCTTTTTCAGAAACACTGAAGATTTTATGAGTAAGTATTATATAAGTGGAAGGTGGTATTAAGTCTAAATCCTAGGACCGTATTTCCCAAATTCTTAGATATTGGAATATTTGCAAAACATGTTTAGGTCACTCAACTGTAAGCTACAGATGACAAGGGAAAGTAAAACTGAAATGAACAAATGGATTGATAATACAGTAGCTAAAAATCTGGAATCTTAATCAGGCTTTTGGCATCCCTTCAGGCAGTCATTCTGGGCTACATCAGATAAGAACTGAGTACATGGAAAGCTGCCAGATGTACCACAGATATCGGTGAAAAAAATCAATTTTTGTCATACAAATAGGAGGACTAAGATGGCCTATAATGAACACCACTGGAAAAAATGGATGAATGCTAAATGGTATTCAGTTGCAAGTTTGATATTGTTAAAAGAGCTAGGGTACAATAAAACAGTCAGAACTCAAGAGAAAACTATATGAAATTGACATCTTTTATTAAGGATAAGGATACATGGCAGAAGGAACCAAAAGTACACTATAGTAAGAGTGCATATTTCACCCCCTTTGAATGGGAAAGCTAAATGTCCTGGTCTTAAGGGCATCATTATCTGTAATAGTTATTGATTGTTCAATATGTGTTCACAGCTATGCCAAACATTCTGAGAATGTTAAAAAGTTCCATTATGAACTATTGCTAGGGTGCTTGCTTTTAAGTGAAGAACCCTTGGAACAAAATGCCTTGTTCCAGGTGAATACCTGAATGCTGGTGGTTCCCAATCAGAATGGCAAATGTAGTAGAAACTGAATAATTCCTGAAGCTGAGCTTTAATATTAGAGTTCAGAGAGGGAAAACCATGCATAAAGCTAGATATGTCTACTTAATTTTCTCGCAAGCAAAGCAATTGCCACAAGGAGGATTACGGGTGAAAGTCATGGATGGATTATGAGTTAATCACACACCTTGAGAAGCATGTAAAATGTGCAGGTAAATTACACCCATTCATTCAGGCAGATGTTTCCTGGCACCTGAATGAAAGGCAGGCACTGTGAGGATCCAGTATCATGCTACAAATGGTAACAAACCTTGAAACTCTGGTCTAGGAAGGAGTATCAGAGTATTTTGTAGCCGTCTCTTGTGTCTCAGTACTATTACGAAGAGAATCAGCTTTACATACAGACAAATCTGGGTTCAAATCCTAGCTCCAGTGCTCTAATAGCCGTGACAGTGGCTAGCTGACTTAACTTCTTTGAGTCTATTCCCTTATTAGTGCCATTTTAGGGGGTTTGTGTGGATTATATATATTAGAGTTATATAAAGCATTGTTACATACTTGTGATCATCACACAATAGGTTTCTACCCTACCCCCAAGGATTATCTTTTCTTCTTCCTTTCTGGAGGATCTCAGGGAAAGAAGTGCTACAGTCTTCCCTGTGGGCTTGCAGAAGGTTAATGGTCCTCCAGAAACTTAAGTTCAGGTAATTATAGATTTCCTTTTGTTGATACTACACCAACATTTGACAATTTAGCTTTTTAAAGATTTTAGTATTGCAATATGGAATCCAAAACTGTTATCAATGAACTTTTGATTGTCACACTGAAATCTGTTAGTCTATCTTGCACTTTGAATGTATCTTTTACCCATGCATGATTTTCTATTATCATGCATTAGTCATTTGGAAAATACTGGTTCACTGAGTTATACAGATCTTTCAAATGTTGACATAGTTCATAATAGAAAAGAGTCACATTTGTCAAGCTCACAGTGGCAGATATAAGTCTTCAAAAATGCTAATTTTTGCTTGAAACCTATATTTTATCAATTGGCAACAAATACTTTAAGTTGTTTTCCTTAAAGTGCTACGTTTACTTCAGTCATTTTTGGGAAAACATCGCCAAATGCCCAAGGCTGAAAACCAGAGTTTATCTCTCATGGTATTCCATGAAAAAAAGGGGGTTAATTCACTGTTTAATCTTATACACACTTTTCTTTGAGACAACTATCAAATGCTATATGTGATGTAAGTGGATTATGCATCTTCTCATATTGTCACAGTGACATGAGAAAGACCACATGTATTTAAGGGTTGAAATTTAATGTAATTAATAATTTTTTTGCTTCTTCAAACAAACATTTTAAGTGCATGGCAGTGAATACAGTTAACTACTCTATACTAAGATGCCAACAGTTTTACTCATCTTTGCTTTTGTACTATCAGTGCAAATGTTGACATAATGAAATGGCAAATAAAGTGTGTGTTACTGTGAAAATAGTCTGCCCTTTCAGGGGAGACTCCCAGGGCCCCATGGACCACACTAGAAGAACTGCTGTTATGGAGACCAGTAAAGTGAAGACTCTAAACCAGACAGGCTACAATTCATAACTTAACTCTACCATGTAATAGCTTGGTGACCTTTTAACCTTGCTCTGTCTCAATTGCTCTACTGCTAATAGGAGTGGTAATGTACTTGACAAAAGGATACAGCATTGCTTACTAAATTAGAGGCTTTCCCTGACAGAGAAAGGGGCAGAGTTGGTCAACTATTACCCAAATGACATGATTGGCTTAGTCTTCAATTTAAGTGAATTAATCGGCGATTTTTCAGTGTAATGCACTGGGAGGAAAAAAAAAGATACCACCTCAGAAAGCAAGTGTTAATATGGAAAAAATTTCCAGAAATACAGCTGCTATAACTGGATTAATTTTTTACAACTACCAATAGAATGGGTATATTCCCATTGGCTTGTCAGTTTTTGTGCAAATACCATAACACTGCAGTTCTCAACAGAGAGTAATTTTGCTCTCTAGGAGATACTTGGCAATGTCTGAAAACACTTTTGGTTATCACGGTGGGGGAAATGCTATTGGCATCTAAGGGAGGCGAGGCGAGGGATGCTGTAACCATCCTACAAGGCACAGGACAGCCCCCACCACAAAGAAGTATCCAGCTTCAAATGTCAGTAATGCTGAGGATGAGAAAACCTGGCCATAAAGCTTTAAGCAACATAAAGTGGAAAAGAAAAAAAAAAAAAAAAGGACCAGAAACATTTTAAAACCTTCTAGACTATGCTTAAAAATGCAACAACTGCACTACTGAAGCAGCCCTAAACAGTCCACTCAAGAAAAGTCCAAAAAGAGATTCAAAACAGGGCTGAAGCCAAGCTATGGACTGTACAGCTTAGTTATCAAGTACAGGATTGGCTTGAGCCAGTAATTTCTTTTTCCCTCTAGCGCTAGCCCTAAAAGGTAGTTTTTACACATTAAAGTCACCTGCATTTTTCTTATCTTTGTTCAGTAGGAAAAACGTAAATACTCAGCTGCATACACCAGGTGATTATGTTTTCTGACTGCCCATTTATCTCTGCATTAGCTAAAGGATTACTGATTTGTTTGATAATAAGCTATGGAATAGTTTTCAAATCAAATAGAAAAATGCTTTAGGGGAAACCTTTCACAATATTTCTGTTAAATGGTTTTAGCAGAACCCGTTTTATCTTATTTAACAAGCCAAAGAAAGACTGATTATTCTCTTTGCTTTGCATTTATTGAGAGAGGTTTGTATTGGTTTCGACTTTAGGTTCATATTAAGGTAGCCATCCAAACTCTGCATCATTTATATTCACTCCTCTTGGGGAGAGGGTTACAGCAACAAAACCTATACATTAATAGATTAAGAGAATTTTCAGTAAAGGATTTTTCAGACCTGTAAGACAGCAGTGGCCTAGTACTCAATGTCTCTGGGCTTGGTTTCCTTGTCTGTAAAACGAAGGTCTTGATTTAATTAACTCCAAATAAGCTGGCCATGTCTTGCAAGGCGGGTTTGGGGATGGAAAAGTGGAGAGGAAAACACTTGGATCTATAAAGGGTTTCTTAGGTCCTGTGTATTTATTTGTAGAGAGAATATAATCATGTTATCTAAGCTACTTAAAGTCTAATCTGTTTCATAGAAATAATGTATTTCTTTCTCATTGGAAGAATTAATCCACTGTTTGGTCACTGTGTTTGGGTAACTTACTTCCTAACAGCTGTATCCTTTTTGGTTCTTCAAACCAAGTGTCAAAGATGGAGATAAACAGAGTTAAGTCTTGAGACCCCACGCACTCCCTTCTCAGGCGGTGTGTTCTCAGTCCTGTTTGCTCAGGCTTGCATTAGGGGATGCGAGTTTTAAGGAGAAGCCATAATAGTACATTGAATGGTAAACAGAATACCAAGAACAAGTATGGTAAGAACAAAGACTGAAAACTTTTTCATTGCATGGTTATTTCTAGAATTAAGACTGGATTTTGTTCCCACCTTATGGTTCCTCATACATAAGAGCATACAAGGATAATAGATGGTTCAGACATTCAGAATTATGAACATGACATCTTCAAAGAAGGCAAGAACATGTTGGAGACAATGGTGAAGTTGTCGCCTGTTTCCAACAAGGTATCTCGAGCATCTTTGAAATGCCATTTGTGTTCACCTCAAGTACAACAGTAACTTATTTCTAAATATTTTTTTCGATTCTTAAAGAGAGATTTGAATTGCTCTCACTATGTTTAGTAATCCAGACTTACATGCAGAGATTTGCCAATTCTAACCCATCTTCCACATCCTATTTATTACTCCGTGTAACACTATGTCAGGACCTTTTCCTTCCCATCCACTCTGACTGCCGCCATTCTAATGCATGCCTTCCCTCACCTCTTGCTTTAACCACTGCAATGGTTGATACTAAGTAGTCCTTCTAGCACTGGCTTGTCTTTCCATTCTATCCCCCACACACTGCTAACACTCTTTTCTCAACATGATTAAAAATCTGAAGGGCTCCTCCACTGTGTATAGTACAAGCTCAATATGGTCCACAATTTGGTTCTTTTTTATTTTTCCAGTCATATGTCTTCTCACTCCCCTACATAATCCATGTAGTTTCTTTATCACTACAGGGATCCTGGATCCCACAAATATTTATCAAGGCCCTATGATAGGAGTAGCTTTTGCTAAGATCTGTTTTCCTTGTCTGAAGTGTCCACCATGGTATTTCTGATCCATGACAGCTTCTAGAATTCCTAAAACACTGCCATATAGCACTTTGCACAGATGATCCTATGTTACCTTTTGATGTATATGTATCCTGTTTCTATCAATAATTTCTTTTAGGGGCCCATGTCTTGGGTCTCTCCATATCACCAGCATCTTGTAAGATTTCAGTATATGTTCACTTATTTTGCTTACTTATACTTTATATCTTTATCTGTTTTGCAAATGAACTCTGAGACAACTAAATTTATGAGATTATAATCAGAATACAGGTATAATCTCACTATTACTAGGCACTATTATGCAAGCTCTTTCTTTGTATAGATTATCCCATTTAATCCTCTCCACAGACCTATGAGGTGGGTACTATTTTCAGCATTTATAGATGAGGAAATGAGATTTAGAAAACGTGAGTTGCCTAAAGTGACCTAAGTAACTAGTAAAGTCAGGGTTCAAACCCAGGTCTTTCTGACACCAACATCAGTGTTCTTAAGCAATCTTCTTCCTTCTCCACTATGATAAAGTGTCAGAACTGAGAAGCTGAGGTCTATCCAGGCCTTCAACTTGAGAAATAATGCTTTGAACTTTGTAGGTTTGATGTCTTGGTAACATAATACAAAAAAGGTGGCAATTTTTTTCTGTCCCTGCTTCCAATCATGACCTGCAAATGAAGATTTCTGCCCAAATAAGGATTGCCAGACTAGGGCAAATAGGTAAAAACATTTGTCTTAAAATTGTGTGACAATCTGTGTCATTTGACCTAATTTTCAGATGTTCCTCAAACTAAGGTATATCTTATATTCCATAATTAGCAGTTCCTAAGTCCTACAAAGACATTTATAAAAACAAATGGAAATGCAGAACAGTTGTGTCTCTATTCATATCAATATAAAGGAAGGAAAAAGAACCCTCAGAACCAATCTCAACATGATTTAAAGCCACACTACCCTTTCCTTCCCTCAAAGGCAAAGGCTTAATTCTTTAATTCTTAGATTCTCACATTAACATGAGAACTTCTTGGTTCCTCTGTCACGCCAGTATACTAGACGAGTTTCTTTTGCTATCTAAATTTCCCTCAGGTTTTGATGCTGCTGCTCTCACTTCACACTCAGGTCCCTACAAATCCACTGAAACAATTTAAAGGAATAATTTTACGTACAGGACTCCCCACTTATCTGTGGTTTCACTTTTGAGAGTTTCAGGTATCTGCAATCAACAACAGTTTGAAAACATTAAATGGAAAATTCCAGATGTAAACAATTCATAAGTTTTAAATTCTGTGCAATTCTGAGTAATGAGATCTTATGCCCTGGAACGTGAATCATCCCTTTGCCCAGCATATCCACTGGAGACGCTCCCTGGCGGTTAGTCCCTTACTAGTCATCTGTATTAGTTGTTTTCACACTGCTGATAAAGACATACCCAAAACTGGGAAGAAAAAGAGGTTTAATTGGACTTACAGTTCCACATAGCTGGGGAGGCCTCAGAATCATGGCAGGAGGTGAAAGGTACTTCTTACATGGTGGTGGCAAGAGAAAAATGAGGAAGAGGCAAAAGTGGAAACCCCTGATAAACCCATGAGATCTTGTTAGTCTTATTCACTATCATGAGAATAGCACAGGAAAGACCAGCCCCCATGATTTGATTACCGCACCCCCTCCCCACCAGGTCCCTCCCACAACACATGGGAATTCTGGGACATACAGTTCAAGTTGAGATTTGGGTGAGAACACAGCCAAACCGTATCATTCCGCCCCTGGCCCCTCCAAATCTCATGTCCTCACATTTCAAAACCAATCATGCCTTCCCAACAGTCCCCCAAAGTCTTAGCTTATTTCAGTATTAACCCAAAAGTCCACAGTCCAAAGTCTCATCTGAGACAAGGCAAGTAAGTCCCTTCTGCCTATGAGCCTATAAAATCAAAAGCAAGCTAGTGACTTCCTAGATACAAGGGCGGGGGGAGTGGGGGGTGCCATGCAGTGTCAGAGGTTAAATACAGCTGTTCCAAATGGGAGAAATTGGCCAAAACAAAGGGGGTTACAGGGCCCATGAAAATGAAATCCAGTGAGATAGCCAAATTTTAAAGCTCCAGAATGATCTCCTTTGACCTCAGGTCTCATATCCAGGACGCTGATACAAAAGATGAATTCCCATGGTCTTGGGCAGTTCTGCCCCTGTGACTTTGCAGGGTACAGCCTACCTCCCAGCTACTTTCACAGGGTGGCGTTGAGTGTCTGCGGCTTTTCCAGGTACACAGTGCAAGCTATCGGTGGATCTACCATTCTGGGGTCTGGTGGATGACGGCTCTCTTCCCACAGCTCCACTGGGCAGTGCCCCAGTAGGGACTCTGTGTGAGGGCTCCAATCCCACATTTCCCTTCTGCACTGCCCTAGCAGAGGTTCTCCATGACAGCCCTGCCCTGCAGTAAAACTTCTGCCTGGGTATCCAGGTGTTTCCATACATCTTCTAAAATCTAGGCGGACATTCCCAAACCTCAATTCTTGACTTCTGTGCACCCACAGGCTCAACACCATGTGGAAGCTGCCAAGGCTTGGGGCTTCCACCCTCTGAAGCCACAGCCCGAGCTCTACTTTGGCCCCTTTCAGCCACAGCTGGAGCAGCTGGGATACAGGGCACAAAGTCCCTAGCCTGCACACAGCATGAGGATCCTGGACCTGGCCCATGAAACCACTTTTTCCTCCTGGGCCTCTGGGCCTGTGATGGGAAGGGCTACTTTGAAGGTGTCTGACATGGCCATGGAGACATTTTCCCCATGGTCTTAGGGATTCACATGAGGCTCCGTGCTACTTATGCAAATATTTGCAGCCAGCTTTAATTTCTTCTCAAAATATGGGTTTCTCTTTTCAACAGCATTGTCAGGCTGCAAATTTTCTGAAGTTTTATGCTGTTTCCCTTTTAAAACAGAATGCTTTTAACAGCACCCAAGTCACCTTTTAAGTGCTTTGCTGCTTAGAAATTTCTTCCATCAGATACCCTAAATCATCTCTCTCAAGTTCAAAGTTCCACAAATCTCTAGGGCAGGGGCAAAATGCCACCACTCTTTTTGCTAAAACATAACAATAGTAACCTTTGCTCCAGTTCCCAACAAGCTCCTAATATACATCTGAGACCACCTCAGCCTGGACCTTATTGTTCATATCACTATCAGCATTTTGGTCAAAGCCATTCAACATGTTTCTAAGAGGCTCCTAACTTTCCCACATTTTGCTGTCTTCTTCTGAGTCTTCCAAACTGTTCCAAACTCTGCCTGTTACCCAGTTCCAAAGTCGCTTCCACATTTTTGGGTATCTTTTCAGCAACACCCACTCTACTGGTACCAGTTTACTGTATTAGTCCATTTTCATGCTTGTGATGACATACCCAAAACTGGGAACAAAAAGAAGTTTAATTGGACTTAGAGTTCCACATGGCTGGGGAAGCCCCAGAATCATGGCAGGAGGCCATGGCAGGATACATGGTGGTGGCAAGAGAAAAATGAGGAAGAGGCAAAAGGGGAAACCCCTGATAAACCCATCAGATCATGTGAGACTTGTTAACTATCATGAGAATAGCAAGGGAAAGACCAGATCCCATGATTCAATTACCTCCCCCTGGGTCTGTCCCACAACACATAGGAATTCTGGGAGATACAATTCAAGTTGAGATTTTGGTGAGGACACAGCCAAACCACATCACTATCTCTGTTACCAGTTGGACTGCCACGGTATCACAGCGATTGTGTTCAAGCAACCCTTATTTTACTTAATAATGGCCCTAAAGCACAAAGATTAGTGATGCTGGCATATTGTTTAATTGTTTTATTCTATTATTAGTTACGGTTACTCTTTTACTGTTCCTAATTAATAAATTAAACTTTAACCATAGGTATGTATGTATAGGAAAAACATTATACATATAGAATTTGGGTGGTTTCAAGCATACACTGGGGGTTTGGGAACCTATCTTCCATAAATAAGGGGTGGGGGCTGCTATATTTAGTAAATAATGAAAATATTGGTAAGCTTATCCCCAGAAGATCAAGGAGGAAAGAAATAGTTTTTAAGATTATATAAAAGTTATATAGCAGACATCTCCAATACAGCCAATTAGATAAAAATTTTAAGACTGAAAAAGTTTTCAGTAGGTGAAACAAAATATCCCTTTCACAATAATCATACTGGAAACTACTGACTTGTAATTCTGTGTGTCAAGCTGCATGGCTAGGTACAGTAAATAAATTATCTCAAATATTTTTTACTGAGTCCATTTTACAGGTAAGAATACAAAAATTGGGCCTTTTATTTGCCCAAAGTCACATTATAAGGCAACACCTGGATCTGAATTCAGCTCTTCCTAATTCCAAAATCCATGTGCCTCATAACCTTATGACTGCTGCTTGGCAGGGACCTGCAGAGTAACATCCATTAAGCTTGACAGAGTTTTTTAAGATTATGTGGGCCACTTAACAGTCTTAAGGTAAGGTTAAACATCAAAGTTAATATCTGTTTTTGCCTCTTCTATCCTTCATATCACAGTGGAGCACAAATTATAATTAAGAGATACAAAAGCATTCAGTAACTTCCATTTTTTTCTTCAGATACTTACTATATTAAGTCTTAAGTGAACATAATGGCATTCCAAATTATTAAGATAATGTCATGCTGGTCATTAAAATGCTAAATTAACATGAAGACTCCATTTCAAAAATACAAAAGTATAAATATGAGTGTTTTGTATTTCATACCATGAGTTTTGCCCTTAGAGGAACTCTGAAGTACACTGTTATATGTTTGACTAATGTATTCAACCCTAGAATTTTGGGGGATGCATTTGTTTATTCTGAAATATACTGTCCCACTAAAGTATCAAGTTGGGCATACATGATATGAAAAGCATTTCCCAAACCATAGTTAATTTAAGTAAAATGAACTTAATATTATACAGCCTTAACTAGAAAGGAGACGTTTTGCCACACTACCAGTTTTGTAAATAGAAGTTGAGTGAATAGATTTATATCTATTAACCAGAAAAAAGTATAGGCATAAAATAACATGCCATCTGATGTGAGCAGATTAAGAAAGCCAACAAATTTCTAGTTACTCAATTTAAAGGACACTGAAGTACCACAATGTATACATTCAATTTGACTACATAATAATAGCTGCTATTTACTTAGCACTTCTTGATCTACATATTCTGTAATCTTCATTACTATCCTGTATTAGTCCATTCTGACACTGCTATAAAGATACTACCTGAGATTGGGTAATTTATCCAGAAAGGAGGTTTAATTGACTCACAGTTCTGCATGGCTGGGGAAGCCTTAGGAAATGTACGATCATGGTGGAAGGGGCAGGGGAAACAAGGCACGTCTTACATGGCGGCAGGAGAGAGAGAACACAGGGGAAACTGCCACATTTAAACCATCAGCTCTCCTGAGAACTCCCTATCACAAGAACAGCATGGAAAAACCTCCTCCCATGATCCAATTGCCTCCCACCAGGTCCCTCTCCCAAAAACATGGGGGTTACAATTAAAGATTAGATTTGGGTGGGGACACAGCCAACCCATATCATTTTGCACCTGACCCGTCTCAAATCTCATGTCTTTTCACATTTTAAAACCAATTATGCCTTCACAACAGTCCCCTAGTCTTAACTCATTACTGCATTAACTCAAAAGTCCAAGACCAAAGTCTCATCTGAGACAAGGCAAGTCCCTTCCACTTATGAGCCTATAAAATCAAAAGCAAGTTAGTTACTTCCAAGATACAATGAGGGAACAGGCATTGGGTAAATATTCCTGTTCCAAATGGGAGAAATTGGCCAAACCAAGGGCCACAGGCACCATGCAAATCTGAAACCCAGCTGGGCAGCCCTTAACTCTAAAAGCTCCAAAATCTCCTTTGACTCCATGTCTCATATTCAGGGCACACTGCAGTAAGGGGTGGGCTTTCATACCCTTGGGCAGCTCCACCCCTGTGGCTCAGAAGGGTGCCCCTGTGGCTTTCACAGGCTGGCATTCTGTGGCTTTTCCAGGTGCATACTGCAACCTCTCAGTGAATCCTTTCTGGAGCCTGGAGGACATTGGCCCTCTTCTCACAGCTCCACTAGGTGGGGACTCTGTATGGGGGATCCAACCCCACATTTCCCTTTCACACTGCCCTAGCAGAGGTTCTCCATGAGGGCTTTGCCTCTGCAGCAGTCTTCTACCTGGACATGCAGGCGTTTCTATACATTCTCTGAAATACAGGCACAAGTTCCCAAACCTCAGCTCTTGTCTTTTGCGCACCTGCAGGCCCAACACCACATAGAAGCTGCCAAAGCATCAGACTTGCATCCTCTGAAGCAATGGTGCAAGCTATAACTCGGCCCCTTTTAGCCACAGTTGGAGCTGGAGTGGCAGGGATGCAGGGCCCATGTCGTGAAGCTGTACAGAGCAGTGAGACCCTGACCAGGAAACCATTTTTCCCTTCTAGGTCTCAGGCCTGTGATGGGAGGGGCTGCCCCCGAAGATCTCTGCCATGCCCTGGAGACATTTTCTCCATTGTCTTGGTTATTAACATTCAGCTCCTTGTTACTTATTCACATTTCTGCATCTGGCTTGAATTCCTCCACAGAAAATGGGGTTTTCTTTTCTACTACATAGTCAGGCTGCAAATTTTCCAGACCTTTATGCTCTGCTTCACTTCTAAACCTACGTTCCAATTTCAAACTATATCTTTGTGAATGCATATGACTGAATGCTTTCAGAATCAGCCAGGTCACCACTAAGATGCTTTGCTGCTTGGAAATTTCTTCTGCTTGATACCCTAAATCATCTCTCTCAAGTTCAAAGTTCTTCACTTCTCTAGGGCAGCAGCAAAAGGCTGCCAGTCTTTTTGCTGAAGCATAGCAAAAATAACATTTGGTCCAGTTCCCAGTAAGTTCCTCATCTCTATCTGAGTCCACTTCAGCCTGGACTTCACCGTCCACATCACTATTAGCATTTTGGTCAAAAGTATTCACAAGTCTCTAGGAAGTTCCAAATTTTCCTGTATCTTCCAGTTTTCTTCTGAGCCCTCCAAACTGTTCCAACCACTGACCGTTACCCAGTTCCAAAGTCGCTTCACATTTTCAGGTTATCTTTATAGTAGTACCCAATTCTGCCAGTACCAATTCTCTGTATTAGTCAGTTTTTACACTGCTATAAAGAGTATCTGAGACTGGGTAATTTATAAGGGAGGTTTAATTTACTCATAGTTCTGCAATGCTGGGGAGGCCTCAAGAAACATACAATCATGGCAGAAGGCAAAGAGGAAGCAAGGAAAGTCTTACATGGTGGCAGGAGAGAGAGAAAGCACAGGGCAAACTGCCATATTTAAACCATCAGATCTTTTGAGATCTCCCTCACTATCATGAGAACAGCATGGAGGAAATCTCCTTCATGATCCAAACACCTCACACCAGGTCCCTCCCTCAACATGTGGGGATTACAATTCAAGATAAGATTTCGGTGGGGACACAGAGTCAAACCATATCACATCCTGAAAGTAGGTATCTCTAATCCCATTTGACAGATGCAGAAACTAGGACTCAGAAATTAGAGAACTAGTCCCAGGACACTGTATTGTATACATTTATTAAGAGGCAAAATCTAAATTTGCATTCAAGATTCCAAGTCTACTTGCTGCTTTATTTTTTTGCACATGCCAATAGTAAAAGCTTGGTTTTCAAACTGTGTCACAGGTTAAGATAGATTAAATTAGAACAATATTATAATAATTAGAGGATGTTAGAACTCCTTTGTTTCACAGAAATAAAGGTCAAATGATACCCAAAGTAACAGGTATCACAGGTAAGAAAGTAACACCTTTTTTTTTTATACCAATACTCATTTACTATTCCTTTACCCTGCATTCCCCAGATATAGATAAAAGGGCTGACTACATTTTTTTTTTTAAACGTGTGAATTGTTCTAAAATTCAGTACTATTCCACATTCTGGTGAGATCCTCTTGGTAAATTATATAATTAAATATCAGTCAAAACATACTAAAAATGTATTGTGGCACTGTATGTAATGTATATGTACTCTGATTTACACATATTTGTCTACATATACATTTATCAATTCACAATAACAGAGTGATGTGCCATGTAAACTATCATATATTTTCACTTTTGAAAATTTAGCAATAGAAAATAAATTTTGGTTTTGGTTGTTTTTCACAGTCTAAGTGAGTATAGGTTACTGTGGTTCATTTTATAACACTCATTAGAAAAGTAATGTGTTTCTTCTAATTTTTAAAATTTTACGGATATTCTTCAAAATGTAAAAATTTCAAGGGCACACAGCACTTTTTGAGAAAGAATAAATGGTAGCTACTGTTGCAGTGGGAGATGTGCAATGTGGAAGCTTTAAAACTGATAAGCATTTATAATGAAAATAATAGTAAATCTTTTCCTTTTTTCTAAAATAATCTTCAGATTTACAAATAAAATCAATACTATATTCTCTCAAACTTGTTTTAAAAGCTCTGTCAGAGTTTGTATCTTCATAAAAGTATTGCAAAAAATATTTTTAACAAACCGAATCCCTTTTTGAAAAGAATCAAAAAGAATAAGAATGTGAATGTCAGCCATAAGAAAGCATTTTTAAAAGTGTGTTTTCATATAAGCAGTTCTGCATGCAGGAAACAGAAACTGCTGAGTACCACTACAGATTGGATTATCCTGTTAACAGCTCCAAAGTCTAAGAGAAATGGAATCTCTGAAAATAAAAGTCTTTACTTAAAATTTTAATTACCAACATAATTTTTAGAGTTGTTACTTTCAACAAAATCATCCCTGAAAAAAACTTCACAACCAAAAAGTTAAATACAACAACAAAGCATTGCAGGGTATAGAAAGAATCAATATTGTTAAAATGGCCATACTGCCCAAAGCAATTAGCGGGTTCAATGCTATTTCTCTCAAAATACCAATGACATTCTTCACAGAATTAGAAAAAAACTATTTTAAAATTCACACAGAATCAAAAAAAGGCCCAAATAGCCAAAGCAATCCTAAACCAAAAGAACAAAGCTGGAGGCACCATATTATCCAACTTCGAACTACTATAAGGTTACAGTAACCAAAACAGCATGGTACTGGTACAAAACAGACACATAGACCAATGCAACAGAATAGAGCCCAGAAATAAGACTACACACTTAAAACCATCCGATCTTTAACAAAGCCAACAAAAACAAGCAATGGGGAAAGGACTCCCTATTCAATAAATGGTGCTGGGATAATTGGCTAGCCACATGCCGAAGATTCAAAGTGAAACCTTTTCTTACATCATATCCAAAAATCAAGTCAAGATGCATTAAAGACTTAAACACAAAAGCTAAAAATATAAAAACCTTAGAAGATAACCTGGGAAATAAACTATTATGGACACAGGCCCTGGCAAGTATTTTGACAAAGACACCAAAAGCAACTGCAACAAACAAAAAATTTGACAAATGGAACCTAATTAAACTAAAGGGCTTCTGCACACTAAAAGAAATTATGAACACAGTAAACAGACAACCTATAGAATGGGGGAAAATACTTGCAAACCATGCATCTGATAAAAGTATAATATCCAGAATCTATAAGGAACTTAATAAGCAACAGACAACTCCATTAAAAAGTGGGCAAAGGACATGAACACTTTTCAAAAGAAGACACACATGTGGCCAAGAAGCATATGAAAAATGTTCAACATCATTGATCATTAGAGAAATGCAAATCAAAACCACAATGAGATACCATCTCACACCAGTCAGAACAGCTATTACTAAACAGTCAGGAAATAACAGATCCTGGCAAGGTTGCAGAGAAAGGGAAATGTGTATGCACGCCTGGTAGGAGTGTAAACTAATCCAGCCATAGTGGAAAGCAGTTTGATGATTTCTCAGAGAACTTAAAACAGAACTACCATTTGACCCAGCAATTCCATCACTAGGTATGTACCCAGAGGAATATAAATGATTCTACCATAAAGACACATGCATGTTCATTGCAGCACTACTCACAATAGCAAAGACATGGAATCAACCTAAAAGACCATCAACAGAAGACTGGATAAAGAAAATGTGGTGTATATACACCATGGAATTCTGCACAGCCATAAAAAGAATGAGATCATGTCCTTTGCAGCAACATGGGTGGAGCTGGCAGCCATTATCCTAAGCAAACTAACACAGGAATAGAAAACCAAATACCACATGTTCTTCTCACTTATAAGTAGGAGCTAAACATTGAGTATACATCGACATGAAGAAGGGAATGACAGACACCAGGGCCTACTTGAGGGTGGGAAGTGGGTGAAGACTGAAAACCTATCCATCAGGTACTATGTTTATTTCCTGGGTGATGAAATAATCTGTACACCAAACCCCTGTGATACAAAACTTGCCTATATAACAAACCTGCACATGTACCCTTGAACCTAAAATAAAAGTTTAACTAAAAAGAACTGCAGGATTTTTTGGGTAGTGGGTAGGGGAGAAAAGGAACCAATAAAACAATGATTATGGCAAAACTTTTATTCATAGTTTAAAATTAGAACACTAAACATCTAACTACCTGCCAAAACATGAATCACAAAATTGATACTTTAAGGACAAGTCATTAATTTGTAGCATAAATAGCTGACAACCTTAGACTAAATGTTTCATTGCTGATAAATGATTCACATCTTTAATACTGAAAGCTGACAAGCATTCAGAACATTAAAACAATGTATCACAACACAGACTGTTACATGTTAGGTGGACAGTCAGTGCATGAGTTTAGCGGTACCAGGATTATTTTAAGAAAGTTCGGGCACTTTGAGCGTTTGTTTTTTTTTTTTTTCCCATAACCTTCTGTAAGAACCACACTGTGGATCATAACATCTAAGCTATAAGGATTAAGAGCGTAACTGGGGCCTGTTGGGTGGCAGGGCGGGACATGAGGAAAAATAGCTAATGCAACCCAGACTTAATACCTGATGGGTTGATAGGTACAGCAAGCCACCATGGCCACATGTTTACCTACGTAACCTGCACATCCTGCACATGTGCCCTGGAACTTAAAATTAAAATTAAAAAAAAAAGAATTAAGAGTACAGGGAGCAATAGAAAGAGGGAGATCTTTAAAATTACATTGGAAGCAGTAAGTTTTCCTAGTTAGCCTGAGGAGGAACTCTGTCCCTGTCTCTGCCTCCCAAAAGAGAGCAAAATGGTATAAATAGTCTATAAGAAGCATCCATTTGAAAGTTTAATTTTTCTCACAGTGTCAAAAAGAATAAAATAATACTAGAAAAGGTTATGATTTCTGAAATGTAGCATAAAGCCAAAACCTGAAAAGAATAAGAAACAGTGAATTAGACAAGGGTATGCAACAGAGAACATAAGGGGTTCACACCTTCTTGCCACTGCAGGGAGTAGCTGAAATGACTGGCTGATGCTATTTGTGGGGCAGAGGGTCTTGGTTTGAATAGGAGGCAATTTGCTTCTCTCCCTGCTAGCA
Source organism: Mandrillus leucophaeus (assembly GCF_000951045.1). Taxonomy (NCBI): domain Eukaryota; kingdom Metazoa; phylum Chordata; class Mammalia; order Primates; family Cercopithecidae; genus Mandrillus; species Mandrillus leucophaeus. The sequence goes on along the minus strand of NW_012104732.1, from coordinate 1,335,109 downwards.
TCAAGAAATCAGATCATACACAGTAGAGTGGTACATGCCGAGGCACTTCCAGCTGTAGGCTGGCCCCATTTTTCATTCATGTGGGAAAGGAAAACTGAATAAACTCAATACAGCTATGATCCCCACACTGAGGAAAACTCTCTGTAACCATAAAGCCCAAAATATTTTTTCCTAAGTTCATGTTTTTACATCTAATCCATAGTCTAAGATTATTGTTGTAAATTCATCTGCTCTAAGATTACTGCTGTAAATTCATTTAGAAATACACAGCTAGACAGAATGAAAAGGTAATTTGTCAAATGAAGCTAAATTGGAAGACACTTTTACATTATAAAAATTTAACTATTTAGACAATTTAGAAAACCGCAAAAAGTTTAAATTATAAAATAAAGCCACCATTCTTTTGACAGAAAACCAGCAAACACTTCCATATATAGCCTTCAGCTTTAAAAAATTTGCATATATTTATTTTGGGGATAACAATATAAATGGCTACTTTGCACCGTGCTTTATATGTGAGGAGGTACTATTCAGCTGTATACTTCACATTTTGATAAAACTCCTATGTCAATAGATATTTTACATGATTCTTTAGTAGTTGCAAAGTATTTGGCTATAACTTCCATTCTCCCATTATTGGTCATTCTTTGGTTTTTCACTGTTATAAATACCACTGTATACACCTTTGCAAATGTCTGATTATTTCCTTAAGTTAAATTCCTAGAAGGGACTGGAAAGCCGATGGACAACTTTAGAGTTTATCACATGGATCACTAAACGGCCTCTCCTCACTGGCTCCAGGAAAGTAGGCAAAACATGAGCACATGTATTTCCCCATATTCACTTCTAACAGAAAACAAATCTGGTGAACTGGCAATTGATAAAAATTGCCTACTTCTCTGTTGGGGTGTTTGTCTTCTCTTGATTAGTAAGAACGTTTTGGATGTTAAGTACTTAAACACTCAGTCCATTGAGGACATATCTATAAAGCTCTCATTTTAAATCAAAATTTAAAATATTTCAAGTATGACGATATAATCTGTGATGTTCAGAGCCTGGCTTTTGTTCACATACTTCCTTTAGTCATATCTCTGTTTGAAGTGTATGTGAGCTTGAAAATAAAATGACCAGTCAAATGTAGTTCTGGTTAAAGATGGTATATTTAACACATGCTTTTATTTCAGCTCCCTCTGGAACCCAGTATTTGTTTTTAAAAGCACACACCTCTAAGAATAAAGAGAAGAGACAATAGCAGCAACAGTTTATAAGACAGAAAGCAGATGGACAAGGATTGTTGCCTTCCTGAGATCTGTTAAGTCAGCAGTCGGGAAAGCTAAGAAGCAACCTAATTATTATGAAAAAAATTCTGAAAGGCTCAAAAACTGGGGGGTAAAGGTAGGGGTTCAAAATCAGGAAGACTGGTTCAAAGTCTAAGACCATTTACAGGTTTCTTTTTATAGATATGGTAGGTCAGACTGTGGGTGCCAACCTGCCAGCCAAAAACCAAAGTGCCAGATAAAAAATATTTCTAAAAAATATCCAGGCCGGGCATGGAAGCTAACGCCTGTAATTCTAGCACTTTGGGAGGCTAAAGCAGGCAGATGGCTTGAAGTGAGGAGTTCGAGTCCAGCCTGGTCAACATTGCGAAACCCTGTTTCTATTAAATACAAAAATTCGCTGGGTATGCTGGAACACCTGTAATCCTAGCTACTTGGGTGGCTGAGACAGGGAAAAGCTTGAATCCAGGAGGTGGAGGCTGCAGTGAGCCAAGATTGTGCCGCTGCACTCCAGCCTGGGTCACAGAGTGAGACTTTGTCTCAAAAAACTACACACATACATATATATACACATGCACATGCGCGCGCGCACACACACATATATATCCTTAAAAGCACTGTCAAGCTAACAAAATCATAAAGAATTAGGCTAAATCTAAAGCAAAGCATCCCAGTTACTTGTGCTAGGAGAATAACAGATTTAGGCAAATTTGAATTTCAACTAAAAGGACAGAAAACTAGAAAAATGGACCAAAAACTTACACAGATACTTTATAGTACAGGAACTTCAAATGGCCAGTGAACACATGAAAAGTTATTCAGCTTAATTAGTAATCAGGGAAATGCAAATTAAAACTACAATGAAATACCATTACACATCCATCAGATTGACAAAAATTGAACATTTGACAATAAGATGTATCCTGAGTTTAAGGACATAATCATTTTGGAAGACAGTTTGGCATTATCCAGTAAAGTCAAAGACAATAATGTCCTATGACCTAGCAACTCCATCACTAGACATGTATTCAAAAAGAAATTATTTTAATACTTATAAATAAATTAATGTGCATATACAGTAAAATGTGTAAGAATGTTGGCAGCAGCATTTTTTTGGTTAAGTAAACCAAAACTACAAACTACTCAAATGTTCGTAATAGTGGAATGATTTATTATAAACATCCATATATCTTCTTATCTCTGAGGATATAATTCTACATAGCAATGAATAACGTATAGCTGTATACTACAACATTAATGAATCATACAGTGTTGAGTGAAAAAAGCAAGACGCAAAATGACATATATAATATTCTATTCACATAAATTCATATACATATGATATTCTATTAATATGGGATTCAAAATATACAAACTGAGTTATATTGTTTAAGGATGTTTATGTAGGTAGTAAGAAAAACAAGAAAATAATGATCACATTTTCAGGGCAGTGGTACCTCTGGGGAGGAGGAACAAAATAGGATTTGTAAACTTACATGGTCATACTGGAGGCCTCCAAGGTACAGGCAATATTCTATTTCTTACCCTGGTTGGATATTACACAGTGCCAGCTTTATAATTATTATTCATTAAATTGCATGTATGGTCATGCACGACATAAATTTCAGTCAATGATGGACAGCATTTATAGTGATGGTCCCATAAAATTATAATGGAGCTGAAAAAGTCCTATCACTTAGCTGTAGCTGTGCATTGTAATACAACACAATGCTTATGTTTGTGGTGATGCTGGTGTAAACAAACCTACCATGCTACCAGTTACAGAAAATACAGCAAATACAACTGTGTACAGTACATAATGCTTGATAATGATAAAAAATGACTATGTTGCTGGTTTATATATTTACTGTATTATATTTTTTCATTATTTTAGAGTACTGTCAAACAGTCTCAGCCAGGTCTTTCAGTAGGTATATCAGAAAAAGGCATTGTTATCATAGGAGACGACAGCTCTGTGTTTGTTATTATCCCGAAGGCCTTCCAGTGGGACAACATGTGAAGGTTGAACACTGATGATCCTGACCCTGTATAGGCCTAGGCTAATGGGTGTGTTTGTTTTTAGCAACAAAGTTTAAAAATAAAAACATCTTAAAAATGGAAAAAAGCTTACAGAAGAAGGACATAAAATATTTTTTATAGCTGTACAATGTGTGTTTTAAGCTAAGTGTTACTACAAAGGAGTCAAAATGTTAAAAAAAAAAAAAGGTAAAAGTTTACGAAGTACAAAAGTTACAGTAGGCTAAGGTTAATTTATTATTGAAGAAAATTTTTCATAAATTTAGTGTAGCCTAAGTCTACAGAGTTTACACTACAGTAGACTTTATATAATAAATGTTCTAGGCCTTCACATTTACTCACTACTCAATGGCTCACAGCAACTTCCAATCCTGGAAGCCCTATTCACAGTAAGTACCTATACAGGTGTACTATTTTCTTCTCTTTTATACTGTATTTTTGTTGTACCTTTTCTATGTTTAGATACATAAATACTCACCACTGTATTACAGCTGCCTACAGTGTTCAGTACAGTAACATGCTGTATGTTTGTGGCCTAGGAGCAACAGCTATACCATATAGCCCAGGTGTACTGTAGGACATACCATTCAGATTTGTGTAAGCTCACTCTATGACGTTTGCACAATGATGACATCGCCTAATGATGCATTTCTCAGAACCTATCTCTGTTGTTAAGCAATACATGACTGCAGATGTATTTTGTTCATTCTTAGGTACATATGCTTGTTTCACAGTAAAAAAAAAAAAATGTAATTCAAAATAAAAAATAGAAAAAGAAACAGCATGACCTCCCCTACTCCAGTCTTTGATGATTTCTTCCCTTTTGTTGTCTACATTTTTCTCTTTCTAGAACTCCTAAATTGGTTCTCTAATTCTCTTATCTTCTCCCCTATTTTACATTGCTGTCTTTTTGCTCTTATTTTTGGGATGTTTTCTTACTTTTATCTTTCAATCCTTCAACTGAGCTTTTCATTTATGCTATCATCCTTTTAATTTCCAAGAGTTTAGTTTTATTCTCCGAAGTTCCCTTTTTTAAAATCATTTTATTTGATAAATGCATTATTTTTCTTATTTCTGAGGATATAAATAATAAGTTTGAGGGAAGTTTCCTTATCCAAGATGACTCCTCTGTTGTTCTGATCTCTGTTCTGAAGCTAGACGCTCTCCCATTCCTTTCACCCTATCCTTCTCCTTCCTTCTAGGCTGAGGATTGGAGGGGCTCTGGACTAAAGGATTCCAGACAACTGAGGGTAGAAATATCTTATAAATAACAGGAAGTTTAAGTGAGCCATTACATACCAAATTATCAATGGCGTTCATTCAACCGAAGAACAGAGACAAAAAAAAAAGACTGAAGAAAAATTACTTCATGGACCTGAGAGACAGTATCAAATGGCCTTATATATGAACGGAGTCCCAGAGGAGAAGACAATGAAAATTCAAGAGAAGGATACTGAAGACATAATGACTAGAATTAGTTCATTTAGCATGGTCACAGGACACAATATTATAAAAAGTTCTATATATTGCAACAAACAATTGGAAAATAAAATTTATATTAATTTAATAACTGTAGCAAAACACATATACACAATAGATATGGGAAAAAAGATGTGCAAGAGCTCTACAGGAAAAATGAGAAAATATTACTGAAAGGAACTAAAGATCTGAAAATATTGTTGAAATAAACTAAATATCTGACTAAATGGAGAGATATACAATGTTCCTGGATTGGAAGACTCAATATAGACTCTGTCCCCAAAGTAAGTCTCCTCTTCCCAAACTGATTTAATTTCAATGTAATACCAATCATAATCCCAGCAGGCTTTTTTTTTGTGTGTGTACAGAAATTGACAAGCTGACTCTAAAATTTACAGGGAATACAAAGGACCTGGAAGAACCTTAACTTTGGCCCTGCCTTCTGGGGAAGGGTTAATTATCTCTAAAATATATATATATATATATTTGAGATATATAGATATAGATACAGATATATATTTTTGAGACGGAGTCTTGCTCTGTCACCCAGGCTGGAGTCCAATGGCACAATCTTGGCTCACTGAAACCTCCGCCTCCTGGGTTCAAGAGATTCTCCTGCCTCAGCCTCCTGAGTAGCTGGGATTACAGGTGCACACCACCACACCCCAGCTATTTTTTGTATTTTTAGTAGAGACAGGGTTTCACCATGTTGGCCAGGTTGGTCTTGAACTCCTGACCTCGTGATCTGCCGGCCTCAGCCTCCCAAAGTGCTGGGGTTATAGGTGTGGGCCACCACACCCGGCTGAAAGATGATATTTTTAAAAACACATCGAATGATTTACCAAATATACATTTTTAAACTTTTAGGCTTGGGGATACATGTGAGGATTTGTTAAACAGGTAAACACATGTCATGGGGGCTTGTGGTACATATTATTTTATCACCCATATATTAAGCCTAGTACCCAATAGTTACATCTTTTCTGTTCCTCTCTCTCCTCCCACCCTCAGTACCAGGAATTAAATATGAATAATGAAGGTAGCTCAGCCAGTAAAACTGAATCAGTTCTTCGGTCTGTGGGCAAACACAAAACTCTTCTTTCAGAGGTTTGATAAGCTGTTGTAGTTTCAAAATGATCCAAATAATAACTTATATGACTTGATTTAGTAAGAAGCCTGAACTATATGAAACAAATCACAGCTCCAAAGAATGAACAGTAGGATAATGGAATGTTAAAGGAAAACAAACCAATTTAAAGGAAATTTCCATCTGCAAAAGGCTTAGTAGGATCTGTTAACTCAGAATCAGGAGTGTTCTTTAATTTATGAGGTTCTCATTTCAGTACTTTAAAAAATTAATGGTAAAGGCCCCATGGCTTATAGCAAAAGGAGATGTTCTATTTAAGCAAAGTTATTAGAACAATGGTGATTGTGAGAAGAGCTGAAAACAAAAGTCACTCAGCAACTAGAATGCCAGAAAGAAAAAAAAAAAAGACAAAAATAGAAATACATCCACCACTGGTCCTTTCAGGACATCTGGATACATGGCTCATAACTAACCCGAGTAACATCCCTTTCAAACACAAGAAGAGAAGTCTTCTAATTGCCAAAACTGTTCTAACAGAACATGTGTATCATATCCTTTAGTATTAGCATATTTTTTTTAACCACCAGGAAGTTGAAAGTGAAATGACATTATTTAATATAAACCTGTCCTTAAATAATACTTCTCCTAAGACTATTTTTTAGTTATTAAAATAGAATTTTTGTGAAAGAAAAGACCCACTTCAAATACTCCATGGCCAAATATAAAATTATAATTTATAACAGATAATATATTCAAATGTCCTCAAATTTTATTATGAATTGAACTGAAATATTAGTGCTATGGGCTTAACATCAATAATTTTATAGTAAAGAAAATACAAAGAGGGAGGAGGAGCAAAATCAATGTCTTTTATCACATGTCCTGACTTGCTTCTACTGGTGCTTGTCCAGGATGATGCAATTATTGAATCATAAGCTGTTCCACTGATGTCATGTTCAAAATGACAAGTCTCTCAGTCTCTCAGCTTTTAATAAGAATCTAGGACAGCCACAGTAAAAAAAAAAAAAAAAAAAAAAGATTACATTTTAAGAATTAACAGAATTTCTTTCTTTCTGGTTACTTCCTTTAGTCTGTTCATTTTTTATGATCATACTAAATTGATGGATGCTAACTCTCGCTTAGTATGTGGCAGGCACTATGCCAAATAATCCAGAGGAATTATCTTGGTTATTTTAATCTCTGAGAACAGGTTCTATTAATATCCCCACTTTAGGGATAAGGAAACTGAGGCTCAGCAGGTCTACTGTCCAAGGTCACCAAGGTGGTGGCTCTGTGAGAACCAGAATCTAGATTCTCAGACCTCCAGGGGAGGAGTTTCCTCACTGCATTCTGTTGTTGCTCTCCATATTGATGACATATCAACGATATTTATTATGGAAAAACATTTGCTGAATCAATTTAAGAGAAGTTGGAAATGTCAGAAAAAACCTTCATAGCAGTATGAGAATATGTTTCCAAAAACCAGGAGAACGAGATGCCCCAAAATGTTTTAAGACGGAATCAGAAAGTCCTGAGCAAGGATGCATCGAAAAATGATCGGGTTCCTAGCCAGGAGCCAGGAAATGTGCTTTGTAATTGGAATTATAACTGCCCAGAGTAAAACAGATTGTGTTTTCATGAAGCTTCAACAGCTCATTGTAGGAGACATACAAGGAAAAGGCCAGTTAAAATACACTGTGATTCATGCTGCCATACGAGAATATGGAAGGACCTTTAGACAGAGAAAGGTGTCAGAGAAGTCTTCTGATTCACTATGAGCTGGAAAGGTAAGTAGAGAGGGAAGTCGAGGAAGAGAAGAAAGCCACGTGTGAAGTTTCCTGGCACACAGAGTATAGCTCTTTTAGGGGAACCCAAAGACAACAAAAGATGACAAAAAGATATACTAAAGAACACTAGAAAACACTGTTCAACCAAGGTTCTAAGTGATCTGAAAGTCACAGGTTAAATTTTTTTTTTTAATTATTTTTTATTATTATACTTTAAGTTCTAGGGTACATGTGCATAACGTGCAGGTTTGTTACATATGTATACTTGTGCCATGTGGCTGTGCTGCACCCATCAACTCGTCAGCACCCAACAACTCGTCATTTACATCAGGTATAACTCCCAATGCAATCCCTCCCCCCTCCCCATGATAGGCCCCGGTGTGTGATGTTCCCCTTCCCGAGTCCAAGTGATCTCATTGTTCAGTTCCCACCTATGAGTGAGAACATGCGGTGTTTGGTTTTCTGTTCTTGTGATAGTTTGCTAAGAATGATGGTTTCCAGCTGCATCCATGTCCCTACAAAGGACACAAACTCATCCTTTTTTATGGCTGCATAGTATTCCATGGTGTATATGTGCCACATTTTCTTAATCCAGTCTGTCACTGATGGACATTTGGGTTGATTCCAAGTCTTTGCTATTGTGAATAGTGCCGCAATAAACATACGTGTGCATGTGTCTTTATAGCAGCATGATTTATAATCCTTTGGGTATATACCCAGTAATGGGATGGCTGGGTCATATGGTACATCTAGTTCTAGATCCTTGAGGAATCGCCATACTGTTTTCCATAATGGTTGAACTAGTTTACAATCCCACCAACAGTGTAAAAGTGTTCCTATTTCTCCACATCCTCTCCAGCACCTGTTGTTTCCTGACTTTTTAAAGATAGCATCTAGCGAAGGGAAAGTGACAAGCACAATGGTCATACTGCCTTTTCATATTTAGAACGGCACAGTATTCTAGTGCAATGCAGAGCCCAGAACTAGGAAATGGGCAACTAATGGAATTCCAGATATCTATCACCAACTCACGGGGCGACCGTCAACAACTCTTTCAGCTTCTCTGGGCTTCGGCTCCCCCTTTGGTAACTCATGGATAAAGCTAATTGTCTAGCAGGAGGCAGGTTGCTCGACCTGATAGTCTTCTTGGGACTCTTTCAGTTCTAAAATCAATGACTCTCTGACTCAGATACATGATGGCAAACAACCAGGGATGAACAATAATACTATCTTAATGAGAATCACTAATAGAAATTAACACTATGTGTGAGGTAGGTACTATTATTATCCCCATTATGTAGACAAAGAAAAATGCAAACTCAGAGAAGTTAAATTATCTGCACAATTTCATGTAACTAGCCTTTAGTGGAGTCAGAGTTCTCTTTCAGGCATCCCAGCTACAGAGTCCATATCCCTAACCATCAGAATATGCCATATGCTTCCTCTTTCTTACAAGTTGCAATATTCCCAGTATTGTTACTCTGTGTATATTTATAATATGTAACTTTTTAATCTTCATAATATTCTTGGAAGGCATTATTTCCATTCAGAGATGAAATCAAAACCTTGAGAGGTCCTACAGGGATTTAGTTGTGGCACTGGGCCTAGATTTTATCATGACCTCCATTTCTATGCTCTTTCAAATATAGCAAATTATAGAGATTAAATAAACCAACATCATAGAAAGATGAACTGCAAATCTCATTCAATTTTTTGTCATCAATTTATAAAAAGGCTGTTAGTACTAACAAAAGGTATTTTACTTTTATAAATCAGTCACTGTCAGCTAGTATTTTTTCTAAATTGTAGAATTTTACTAATTATGTTCTTACAGGGCTTTTTAGGTGTAGCAACCTTTAAGTTATTTAACTATGACATACTGCTTAGAATTTGAACATTTTTAAACATTATATTTTGCTATAGCTCATTTGGAAAATCTAAGCTTTAAAAAGACTAAGATGAATTAGGTAAGAGAGAAAGAATAGGTTCCCAATGGTCTTTCATATCCATATTGTACAAAAGTTTGCTTTTCTATATCATAAAGCCAATTCTTAAATTTTATTTCAGCATGTCCTGTTAGCACACAGGTGAAACCAAACAACCACCACATCAAAATAATAGCAAAGACAACAAACTAATCAGTTAGTAGGAGTCTAGCTCTATCACCAGACTGGAGTGCAGTGGCACAACCTCGGCTCATTGCAACCTCCACCTCCCAGGTTCAAGCGATTCTCCTGCCTCAGCCTTCCAAATAGCTGGGATTACAGGTGCATACCACCACACCTGGCTAATTTTTGTATTTTTAGTAGAGACGGGGATTCCCCATGTTGGTCAGGCTGGTGTCAAACTCCTGATCTCCAGTGATCCATCTGCCTCGGCCTCCCAAAGTGCTGGGATTATAGACGTGAGCCACCATGCCTGGCCTACAAATTATTATAAAATGAAAATTCATAAAGTCTGCGATAATCATTCAAGTGCATGACAATAAACAGTGCAATTTTAAAATGCTGAGCAAGCCTGCCCTAATTATTATTTCTGAGCTATCTGGCGACAGGCGTGCTTCTTACAATTTTCACTTTGCATTTATTCCTTGATTTCATCCACCATCACTATGATCACTATCACTCACTGGTTCACCAAAAATTGGGTAAATAATTATTTTTTGTTTTTATTATTCTTAAATGTATATACAGCTTACATTTATTTCAGTGTTTAATATTACAGGTGTTTTGGGTCTTTATTTAGAAGTTTAGTGATGTTTTTGTGACCAGAAATATGCCACAGGAACTTAACTCTTCTTTATATCAATTAGCCTGTGGTAAAACTGGTTTCATTAGATGTTGTTTTGCTTAAGGTCACAGTTTCCAAGAACCTACTGATGATGTTAAGTGAAAGCTTACTATATCTGGATCCCAAATAAGTAGACCATTCCAGATGGCAGGCTCTTAACCATTATGCTAAACATACAATGTTATGTCTTTCATAAACAGCAGATTATTATGAGGCATATACTGCATGCTGTCAGAATCCCAAATCTAGGTTATCAAAGTAAGTTACTGACAAGTTAGAGATAATCAGCAAGCAACTGAGCTGATATCTACTTGCTCAAGTGAGATATCTGCTGTGGTCAACCAAGGGGCTGTGTCAGGGTCATTGTGCCTCTTCTTCTCCTCCTTCGTAACAGGCTTAGAATTCCATGGCATCTGCCACTTAAAATACAGCAAAATCTCCTAATCTGTCTAGTCTAGGTCCTAGGATCTCAAATCTTCAGTCCACAGAGTGGTCTTCAGAAGAGGAGATGTAACAGAAGAGGAAAACAGATTTCTATCTAGCTTTTTAACAAAGTCAGTATCAGTTTGGCCTGAACATAGTTTATGATTTTTTCATGTATCACTGGCACTTTATTTTGACAAAGGTATAGGGGCCTTAAAAATATATAGGAAATCAGACTTTTGTGTTACTGTAAAATTCATAAATCTGACAAATCAAAATTTCCCAAATTTGGTTGATCTCACGATTACAAGGAGATCACCACCAAAATAATGTTTATATCCTAGTTGTTCAGTTTTAGTTGTGGCTAAAATGAAACATTCCTAAAATATGTTAACAAAGTATAGCAGCAAAATTGAAAACACCTGTAAACTTCAAAAACTTATACACAACTATAAATGTCTTATACACATTAGCTGTCTTAAAAATTAAAAATGTAGCATGCAGTTGTTCAGTTTAGGGTATTTTCTTTATGAGCAGAAAACAAATAGGAGAATCACAAAATCAAGTAAGATTCTTTTATACTTTAAGATTGCTTGGCAGAAATAGTGAATGGTATAAAGCTAATGAAAACTGACTTCTGATGCTACCAAAGCAGCAACACGTGTGCTCAGTGCTTTCTGATTTACAACACAGACTTTAGTACACAGCACTGTAAAGGAAATCCCTTTTCAGAGAGGGTGAAGTTCTTTTTAATGAGCAGTTTCCTCCCTGCCTCTATTTTCTAGAATGTTTATACAGTACATGAAATGTATATTTGACACTGAAAATGTCAAATGTCCACATACTCAAAAAATCTTTTGCAAATATTGCAGTTTATTCAAATCGTCTTACCAAAGTAAAAAGTAGAGACTAAAGTTCAAAATCTTCTCATCTGTTACAAAGGGAAGAATACAGTCTGTAACATTTCTATAAGTTGCAGTCATTAATATTTTTAAGAACTGAAATTGGCATTTCCTTCTTCTATTTAAAACACACACACACACACACACACACACACACACACACGAATAAAAAGAAAACTTGCACCTGAAAACAGACTTTAAGCCAGTGCTGCTATTTCTAGGCCTCAACTTTAATGTTAGTTATTTTTTTACATCACACTGGTAAAGAATTAAAGGCCCCCTTCCTCTGTAAATCCCACTTAAAGTACATGTTATTTCTAATGTCTATTCAAGGGGATAGAGAGTGACTTTCTGGGAAATCCATTTTACTATACATAGAACTGGAGCTTGCCAAGGGCTAACTTAAGTGTTAATTTTTGCTACACAAGAATTTCATCCTGAAGAACCTACTTCCTCCCCCAGTAAAGACTATAAAATCACATTTTCATTGTAGAAATTTTGACCAAACACCAAGGGATAAATATCATTTGTGTGAAATGACATTGGTGTTTTCAGGCAGGTAACAGCTCTACCAAAATATATGCTGCCAAAATGCAGCTTTTATGCAACCCTTCAAAAACCAATAGCTTTGTTTTGTAGAGGATAAAGTCTAAATTTCTTCAGTTAGCAAATATAGCTCTCCACATTCTGTGCCCAGTCTGCCTCTTTCCAAAATGGGCTCTCACTTTTTTAAGTACACATTCCAGTGTCAGCTTTCAATCTCTGTTCCCCAGTGAGGCCATCTGAGTTTGTTCATTGGTGTCGTTTTGGTCTGAGGACTACACCCTCACAATACAGGCAGCTTGACTGAGTAAACCTGCCTATAATTCTTCAGTATTCATCTCAGATCTCTGGGTCTCCAAGGTTTCTTAAGCATTCTAGCCCACAACTGTGATGGTGGATTACCTGTTGATTTTGTTTCACAGCATCAACTCGTGTTTCCGGTAGCATACTTTGGAGCTTCAAGTACAAAATTTCAAAAGTGACTTCAGATAAAACTACTGAAAATGCCCAATGAAACTATAAACTACAACACTCAGTGAATGGGGCAGGTTAGAAGGTGTTATAATAGTACTTTAAAAAACTGATTTAATGATCAAACTAATATAGTTGATTCTAATTACTTGTAGATTCCACATCTGCAAGTTTATGTGTTTGCTAAATTTTATTTGTAACCCCCAAATCCATACTTGCTTTCCTGTCAATTCGTGGATAAACACAGAATAGCAAAAAGTTTGAGTCAACTGATACGCATGTTCCCAGGTGAAGTCAAACGAACTGACACTCCACTTTCTTGCTTTAAGCCTTCAAACTGTAAACAAGTGTCCTTTTCATGGTAAATTTACTGGCACATTTTTTTGAGTTTTGTGCTTTTTCTCGGGAATTTTGCTGTTTAAAATGGCCTCCATGCATAGTACTTAAGTACTACCTAGAGTTCCCATGTATGAGAAGACTATAATGTACCTTACAGAGAAAGTACGAGTACCATAAGCTTTGATCAGGCATGATTTATAGTGCTGTTAGCCATGAGTTCGATGTTAATGAATCAACAATATATATTAAGTATGGTATCTTTAAATAGAAACACATAAAACAAGGGTACAACTTAAAATTTTCACATAAATATAGAAAGAGAATGGGTCTTACTATATTTGTAAATATTTCCTCCCACAAATGCTCCTTGTATTATTGACAAAGGAAAACACCTGAATAATTTTCTCTCCGTGCATGCCAACCTGGTGACATTTTATACAAATTCTTAATTATTGTTGCATTATGTGTGGTAAAACTGAAGTGGAGGGAGGATCAGAGAGAGAACCCTCTTCTACAGATTTCTCTCTTCTTAGTCCTCCAAGTCCCTGAAAAAGGATGAGGGGGGTCAAAGATGATCCTACTGTCTTTTTGTGGTGATTGTTAAACAACGGTAGTATATTCTTTCTTAGTTGCTTTGCTTTACCAAAACACAGGTTTCCCCAAGGATACCATTTTCCTTACAACACTATCTGATGATGGCTGTTCCTTCTCTAACTGCTTCTACCTAAAGGTTCAAGCTTAAGAAGGGTTAGCATCCCCTTCTTCACTGGACAACTGCCTACTCTCTTCATGATGGCTCATTATCTCATGTTTAAGGTCTATGAGTGGAACAGGCTCATATTTCCATCCCCTAATCCTTCTTACTATAATCTATCTTTTTAGAAGACTTTACCCCTTCTGTTTTGGAATCTGGCTCTCTTCCTCTCCAACTTTGCCACCCATCAGTATCCACTGTTATCAGATAGTGGACTATCCACACACAGGCCTTGGTTTTTTGCTTCAGTTATAGTGGTCTAAAACACAGTATTTCCTAAAACAAACTCCTCTTCTAGGTTGTAACCTGCTGCTTTCCTGCAACTTTCATAGCCTTGTTTCCTAGTCTTGAAACTTACCTCTTCCTGTTCTCTTTTTCAGTTCTTCATACATCTAACAAATATTTTGAGAGCTTATCATATACTGGCACTGGGGTATACCACAGTGAAAAACACAAACATGAACCTTTGCTCTCCCAAAACTTTTAGACTAGCAGGAGTCATAGACACAAGTACACAGTAGTTGCAATACACTGAGGCAAATGCTAGGATGGGGGACACGTCTGGTGCGGTGATGGTACTGAGGAGGGATATCTAACCCAGACGTGGGAGATCAAGAATGGGCCTGCATGACAATGTGATATTCAGAGGAATTTTGGAGGAAGAGGAGAAGTGAAAGGGAGATGAAGGTTAGACATGAGGTGAAGTACAGGGAACAGCATTATGCAAAGAGAGCCAAGAAAGAGGGAAGTAAAGGCAGTTTAGAAAGATTATACAATAAAAAGCTCACCAAATCATAAAAGACCCTGTAATCCATGGTAAACCCTTAGACTGTACTGAGAACAGTGAGAACCCTAGGGTATTCTAAACACGGGACTGATCTTATCACATATTTATGTTTGAAAGCTCTAGCTGCAATACAGAATATAGATTGAAGATGACAAGGGAGCCAGTCAAGATGATGATGCAGTTATTCAGCTACAAAATTATGGTAGCCTGGCTTAAGGTAGGAGCAGTTAAGAATATAAGTAGAGGGGTTTGCAAGGTATTTATTTAGTCAAATCTATGAGGCCTAATGACTGAAATTATACGCACAGAGAGGGGAAAAGGGTAGTTAGGGATTATGTCCAGATTTCTGCTTTGGGATTGATAGCACCATATATTTCCTGAGACAGGGACTACAGGAGAAAGAGGAAGCAAGCCTTAGAATAAGTCAATGAATTATTTTGGACATGTTGTGTTTGAGATTACGGTAACTCATCCAAGAAAAGATACCCAGTTAGATAGTTGGAAATATGGGTCAGGAGGCAAAGAGAGAGATCTAAGCTGGAGATACAGTAGATATGGCTGTCCTTTGTATAAGGACAAATGGTAATTGATGCAACAGAAAAAGATGAGATCACTTGGAGAAGGAGAAAATAAGAAGAGCGCCTAGCACAAAGCTCTGAGAAACTCTGAAAGAAGAACTTGCGAAGAGGCTAGAGAAGTAGGAGGAGGAAAACTAGAAACAATTGTGTCACAGAAACCACTGGCAGATGCCTTTACAAACAGGATCCTGGTGTCTAGCACAGGGCTGGTGCCAACAGTAGGTTACTGGAAAGTGTCCACTGAATTTAAGGACAAGCAGGTCACTGATAACCTTGGAAAGGTCAATGGAGTGGAAGCAGAAAACCAGTGATTCTGTAAGGTCAATGAATTGCCTCATACTTTCCAAATGACTCCCACATCTATCCTTTTATTTCCTTCCCCACTGCTAATCACTCCAGTTAATGCTTTTACTACTTTTTGCCAGACCTTTGGTAATGACTCATATAACTGCCTTCCTATGTAGTCTCTCCTAGAGAACTGTCTCCCCAAATAAAACAGAGCAACATACAGCTCATCCCATGTACAACTGCCAGAGTAATATTTCTAAGGTACAGCTTAGAACAAGTCAATCCTGGCTTAAAAACATAATGGTTCTCTACTGCCTTCAGAGTAAAACCCAAACCTCTCAGCATGATGTTCAAAACCTTCTATTATTTGGTCCCAATCTAAGTGTCCAGCCATATCGCCCACATTCCAAACACCTATCTTTATAAAAAATGCTGATTAAAAAAAAATTAAAGCCATTCAAAGAGTCAGGATTATAGACATACATATAAGAATAATTTTCCTCTTTTGTTAAGGAAAAAAAGATGTGTCCAGGGCTCTCTTCATTTGTTCACCAAAATGAACAAACAACATCTGACAGAACAAAACTGTCATAAAACACAGACAATTGTCCCTGTTGTGTTGTGGCATGAAACACATGGCTTACAGAGGGAAAAAAATGGTGTTTTAGCATTTAATAACACATTTGATCAATATTAATCTGTTACAGAAAACATTTCTACTCTATTATTAGCGGACTTATTTTATATTCTCAGCTAAGTAAAATGACAAAAAATTAAAAAAGATATAATGTTCTTTATGAAGGTTCCCCCCAGCAATCCTGTAGAAGCTATCCAATGGTTCCTAATTGAAAGATGGTAGTTTTTACATACTTCACTAAAACAGCAAGTGTGATAGCTTTATACCTATACTACAAGCTAGTTGGGAAATAATTATATAGGTAAAAAGCTATTTTAGGCTTTCAGACCAATTTTAATCCAAACAGATGAGACAGATCTATAACAAATTTAAGAGAAGATGTTCTAAAGATGACCTAATAGATGAAAAGAGTTTTGTTATGTAATTTCAGGGGTAGCTTAATCCCTTCACAACATTCCTAGTCATTTAACTTTTGGGGGGTGGATTTCTAATATTTTATACAATCACACACATGCACAAACACATACATGCATGCACATGCAATGTGGTATGCTGATGACAAAATATGCTTAGCAAATCTTTGTCCTTCTATAATTTGGTCTCCTTGTCTTGGTACTACACTGTAATACTGGGTAAACGTTTATAATGTGATCCTAGAATTGATCATAAGAAGATTACTGTGTACTTTATAAATTCTATATCCCAAATAAATAACGGCTATTAAAAGTATTCTGAGATTGGTATAATGAAATTTTATATTATGAACTACAAGAACTGGCTATCTTGGACATCTTTTCTTGGTTTACATTCTTCCCTAATTACAATTTATCATGTTCTTCAGTTACAGAAAAACATTTTCATTCATATTACTGAAATCTCAACATATTCTACGTTTTTTTATATGCTGGGTTTTTTACTTGCAAAATAATATTAATACAGGCATACCTCTGAGATATTTCAGGTTCGGTTCTAGACCACTACAATAAAGTGAATATGGCAACAAAGCAAGTCACATGAATTTTTTGGTTTCTCACTACACATAAAACTTATATTTATACTATACTGTAGTCTATTAAGTGTGCAACAGCATTATGTCTTTAAACATGTATTTACCTTAATCTTAAAATATTGCTTACAAATGCTAACAATCATCTGAACTTTCAGTGAGTTGTTATCTTTTTCCTGGTGGAGGGTCTTGCTTCAGTGTTGATGCCTGCCGACTGATCAGAGAGGTGGATGCTGAAGGTGGGGTGGCTGTGGCAATTTCTTAAAGTAGGCAACAGTGAAGTTTCACTTTTCTTTTCATAAAAGATTTCTTTGTAGCATGAGACGCTATTCAATGGCATTTTACCCACAGTACAAATTCTTTCAAAATTGGAATCAATCCACTCAAACCATGCTGCTGCTTTACCAATTAAGTTTATGTAATACTCTAAATCCTTTGTTGTTATTTCAACAAGGTTCACAGAATCTTCACCATGAGTAGATTCCATCTCAAGAAACAAATTTATTTGCTCATCCATCCATAAGAAGAAACTCCTCATCCATTCACATTTTCTCATGAGACTGCAGGAATTCCATCACATTTTCAGGCTTCTAGTTCTCTTGCTGTTTCTACCACATCTGCAGTGACTTCCTAAACTGAAGTGCTGAGCCCCTCAAATTCATCTATAAATGTTGGAATCAACTTCCTTCAAACTGCTATTAATGTTGATCCTTTGACCTCCTCCTGTGACTCACAAATTCTTAATAGCATCTAGAACGGCCAATCCTTTTCAGAAGGTTTTTGACTTACTTTGTCCAGGTCCACCAGAGGAATCGCTGTCTATAGCAGGTACAGCCTTACAAAATGTACTGATTTGAAACTTGACATTACTCCTTGATTCATGGGCTACAAACAGATGATGTGTTGGCAGGCATGAGAACAACATCCAACTTGTTGTACAATTCCATTAGAGCTCTTGGGTGAGCCCAGGTGCATTGTCAATGGACAGTAATATTTTGAAAGTAATCATTTTTTTCTGAACAGTTGAACAGATCTTTACAGTGGCCTTAAAATATTCAGTGAAGCATACTATAAACAGATGTGCTGTCATCCAGGCTTTGTTGTTTCATTTCTAGAGTACAAGCAGAGAAGATTAAGCATAATTCTTAAGGGTCTTTGGATTTTTGGAGTGGTAAATGAGCCCTGGCTTCAACTTAAAGTCACCAGCTACATTATCCCCTAACAAGAGTGTCAGCCTGTCCTTTGAAGCCAGACATTGACTCCTCTCTAGCTATGAAAAGTCCTAGATGGCATCTTCTTCCAACAAAAAGCTTTTTCATCTACATGGAAAATCTTTTGTTTAGTAATCTTAGCTCGATCTTCTAGGTAACTTGCTGCAGTTTCTATATCAGCACTTGCTGCTTCACCTTGCACTTTTATGTTACAGAGATGGCTTCTTTTCCTAAACCTCATCAACCGACCTCTGCTAGTTTCCAATTTTTCTTCTGCAGCTTTCTCACCTCTCACAGCCTTCACAGAATTGAAGAAAGCCTTTGGCTTAAAGAAATGTTGTGACTGGTTTGATCTTCTGTCCAGACCACTAAAACTTCCTTTGTATCAGCAAGTAAGCTGCTTCACTTTCTGATCATTCACATGTTTGCTGGAGTAGCACTAGTTATTTCCTTCAAGAGCTTTTCCTTTGCGTTCACAATTTAGCTAACTGTTTAGTACAAGAGTCCTTGCTTTTGGCCTGTCTTGGCTTTTGATGTGCCTTCCTCACTACACTTAACCACTTCTAGCTTTTTATTTAAAGTGAGAGACATGCGACTCTTTCACTTCAACATTTAGAGGCCACTGTAGGGTTATTAATTAGCTTAATTTTAATATTATTGTGTCTCAGGGATTTGACAGTCCCAAGAAGAGGGAGAGAGACAGGGAATGGCCAGTTGGTAGAGCAGTCAGAACATGTGCAATATTTATCAATTAAGTACGGTATCTCATGTAGGCAAGGTTTATGGTGCCTGAAAACAATTAAAATAGTAACATCAGGCCGGCACGGTAATCCCAGCACTTTGGGAGGCCGAGGTGAGTGGATCACCTGAGGTCAGAAGTTCGAGACCAGCCTAGCCAACATGGGGAATCCCCGTCTCTACTAAAAATACAAAAATTAGCCAGGTGTGGTGCACACGTCTGTAGTTCCAGCTACTGGGGAGGCTGAGGCAGGAGGATTGCTTGAACCTGGGAGGCAGAGGTTGCTGACAGCCGAGGTTGCACCACTGCACTCCAGCCTGGGTGACAGAGCAAAAGTCCATCTCAAAAAAAAAAATCAAAGCTCACTGATCACTGGTCATAACAGATACAATAATGATGAGAAAGTCTGAAATACTGAGAGAATTACCAAAATGTGATACAGAGACACAAAATGAGCACAAGCTGTTGGAAAAATGGCACTGACAGACTCGCTTAATATAGGGTTGCCACAAACCTTCAATTTGTAAGTGAAACAAAACCAAATAAACACGCAATATTTGTAAAGTGCAATAAAACAAGGTATGCCTATATCTCAATATGACAGACTACCCCTATAGTGGCCACAGCTATTATGTTATCAATTGTTCTTAGAAGCAATTCCAGAAACACGTGGAGGGCTTTACCAAAATTCAGATACCCAAAAATCTAATTTCGGAAATCTGGTATACAGCCTTGGAATTTCCCAGGTGATTCTTACTTGACACTTAGCTACTTGGGCTGAGGTGGTAGGATAGCCTGAGCCCAGGAGTTCAAGGCTGCAGTGAGCTAGGATCATGCCACTCTGCTCCAGCCTGGGTGACAGAGCAAGACCCTGTCTTTAAAAAAATAATAAATAAATAAATCTAAAAGGGGGAATAACTGTAAAACTCTTGGTTTTTAAATATCATATAACTTTTTCCCCCCAAATAGTGATGGTCAGTAAATTAAATACATTGAAAGTAGGGCAGAGAAACTCCCAAATATGATCCCAAATAAATCAACATAAGGAGGAAGTCAATCTGAGAAATTCCGTTTAACTATACAGCCACCCTTTAAAAACTTCTCATTATCATGTTAGAGGTATTCAGATTCAATGAAACAGTACTAATAACTTCCAGGCCATTCCTAAAAGATCTTATAAGCCCTAAAAGACCTATGAAATACTTAATAATTAGTAGAGTTGTGCCTTTTTTTAATGTTTAAAAGAGGCAGAGATGAACAAGTTAAAAGGCATTTTCCTAACCCTGACTGCAAGTCACAAGCTTGATGCTGCCTGAAGCCAACTGGCATGGTGCCCATTTACAGTAAGTTGTTTACTCCCTGTCTACCAATCACACCGCAGAGAAGGAATGCCTAGAGACAGAAGAGAGTCTTTTCAAGATAGATCAACAGAGAAAGAGGGATTTATAAGTTTATTAAATTATTACAGATATTGTTTTTAATATTGCTCCAAAATAGTCCAATCCACTTTCCATAATCTCAGCACTTTTAAACCAAATAACTAGCCCTCAATAGATAAACTTACGTAAAGCTTTATCAGTGGAATGGGTAGTATCCTCTCATCAGTTTAAGTATCTTTTAAATAAAATTTTTAAAGGACACAGTATCGATCTTAAAATGGATTTGAACTTAAACCAATTAGACTGAGGTTGATTTACATTGTTTTAAATAACCAATTCTTAGCATAAGGACTGAGATTGTTAAGAAATGGAATATCCAAAGAAATAGAAAATAGAAAAAATGAACCCTGATTATCAAGAGAAAAATGGATAGGAAGTATCTGTCTAGTATATCAACAATTTCACTTAATTCCCAAGCCCAAATAGCAGGGCAAATCACTTCAATAACAATATAGGATTGTGGATTTTAATACTTTGTTTGGACCCTCAGAGCTAGTCTGGACTGTCCCCTTCCTCCACTGCCTTGTTTTTAGTACATTATGCCCAATAATTTTGAAGTTTTGGTTCCTACAATCTTTTGATCCTATAATGATATTTCTTCTGCTGCTGCTTTTACTTTTCTGTTTCTCACAATTTGTATTCTCAAAAAAAAAAAAAAAAATCCCACGCAAATGTTGTCGCATTATTAAATTACTAAATTATCCTATACTTCTTTCTAAACATTTACGTTTTGCTGAAAAAGGTTAGTGCTAATGATCATCAGATGTACGTTAATTTTCCTTTTAAGAGCCCAAAGGAGAAAGAATATACACACAGAATACTAGGATTAGTTACAGGTCAGAGTACATATGTTATTTCTAAGATCTCACTAGGTGTAAGATTTAAGTTAGACTTCAGTCAATAGGTAAATACATAAAATCAAATTCTATCTTTGTCCCAATAGTTAGTACCTGGAAAGGTGCTACATTCATGACCTTGGAAATTGTAGAGTTTATAAACAGGATTTCAAAATAATGCTGAGGCAGCAGTGGCTCATCACCTCTTCAGTGCTTCTATTTTAAATCCAAAGGGCTAAAAAAGCATCAACTGTTCATTAAATAGGTTGAAAGTTACATATTTATAATGTACTGCTAGTATATTTGCTACAGGAAAGCAAGTTTGTTAACATGGTAAATAGCTTGAAAAAAGATTATGCACAAAGAAAATTCAAATTTAGATTGCTATTTTAATAATTATAGGGAAAGTTACATTTTTTGATACATTTCTAACTTCCACTTTCTCTTTACATTTTAACCAATGGGAAAAAGAAAAACAAAAAACACCACTTTGTTCATTTAACAAAACTACATATGGTGTACAAAATTGTCTTGAGCATCACAGCATAAGAAAGCTGAAATTGGAGAAAATCAAAAGATACACATCTTATCTAATAAGTGAAAAATAATTCTACAAACATTTAAAAATAATTCTATAATCCTCAGCGTGCAGCTGCACTGGCAAAAGGCAATTTAAACCCACCTCGTGAACTACAAACAGGGGAATGCCATGCTCCCTTTCTCCTCTTCTCCTTCAGTTTCCACACTTAAAAAATTTCCTAGAGCCACAAGATGAGATTCCACACCCACTTTTTATTTTTTTGTTGTGCAAGGTAGTATCTCCAAAGTAGAATTTCTAACACTCAATAAAAAAGAAAATTCTGTACAAACATTTTAGTTGTCATCACTGAAAAATACATATCTTCATAATTGCATTGTAATTTGACTATTTTAAGGTAGTACAGTTACTAGAAGTTCATAGACCATTCCCAAAGTCTCCCTTCATCTTCTCTTATTACTCCTCACCTTCCCTTACTTCCTTTTAGACTTCCAGAACTAAAATTAGTTCTTTTGGTTAATAGCTAACGTAAAACCCTGAGATAACAAAAAACTTAAGCACTTGCTTGAACGAATAAATACTAAATACCTGATCAAGCCAAATGATAGTTCTTTCGTCTGAAAACAGACAAGTTAAGATGTCTTGATCGTTAAGTTATTGTATACTACTGAACACGAAGTTTATGTTCTGTAAAGCGGGTAAGGATTTGGGTAGATTTCTCTTCCCATCCTCTCTTGCCAGCAGCACTTCCCGTTCACCACCTCAATAAATGAAACATTTACTATATAGAGAACTCCCCACCAAAGATGTTTTTTCTGTGTCATTCAGTGAGCCATGTTAGCTCAGCAGTAGACATAAGAGGACATGAGAAAGGAAGAAAGTCTCTGGGACAACTTCTACATTAAAAGCAAGTTTTCCACAGAAGTAACGTATTTAATTCTGAAGAGGGATAGCCTTATAATGTTCATTTTGGTCATGAATCATGAATATGATAGCATCCTTTGAACACTTTTGCCATTATAACCATCTAATATCTGGTATCATTAAATATTTGTGGAAAGAATTATATTGTGTAAATATTAGCAAAGAATTCCAAACACAAGAGCCTCCTCTTTGCCTTTAGTTTTAATTTGTCTTAATCCATTCTTGCTAAAATAAGAGTTTCGAAACCCTTAGCAAAATATTTTCTTTTAAAAAATTAAATCTTGGCCAGGCGTGGTAGCTCATGCCTGTAATCCCAGCACTTTAAGAGGCTGAGGCAGGCAGATCACCTGAGGTCAGGAGTTCAAGACCAGCCTGATCAACATGGAGAAACCCTGTCTCTACTAAAAACACAAAATTAGCTGGGCGTGGTGGCATGTGCCTGTAATCCCAGCTACTTGGGAGGCTGAGCCAGGAGAATCGCTTAAACCCGGGAGGCAAAGGTTGCAGAGAGCCGACATCACACCATTGCACTCCAGCCCGGGGAACGAGAGAGATACTCTGTCTCAAAAAAAAAAAAAAAAAAAAAAAAATTAAATATTATGCAGAACCTCCAATACATAAGACAGATAAAAGTTGCTATTTTACTGCTAAAGCTTCCTTTGTACGTTCAAATTTATAATATTAATCTGCATAGGAAGCAATCAGTAAGATCAATGAAGATGTTTTGACAAAACCAGTAAAACTGAAATGGAAGTTATAAACAATCGTTATGTCAGGGTTATCATCAAAGTTTGGATTTAAACAGTTTGAAAACCACTACCCTAAAACCTCACTTTGTCCCCATTAACAGCCCTAAGCCTCATTTCCAAACCCCTATGAAACCTTTTATAAGGGGAGCCTTATAAAAATAAAATCCAAACTTTAACAAGGCTCACCACAATCTGGACTGTAACATACGTCTCACCAGTTTCTTGTAGGAACTATCTTCCAGTCAGTATGGTTTTCTCAGTGTTACTTAATACACCAAGTTCAGCCATTCATTCTAACAAACATATACTTGAGTGCCTACAGTGGGTCTCTAGATTTTTGCTTATTCTGCCTGTTATTGTCTTGGACTCTTCCTCAACCATCCTCAACAAAAGTTCTCTCTTATCTTCCAAAGTACTCAATCCTTCTGTCACTCATGAATCCTGAAGTGTTTGCCTTTACAAGCTGTTTAAATGATAAAGAGCCATATGGTATAGCATCAAGGCTGCCAATAAATGTACTAAAATACACAATTCTGTCTTTGATTTGGATTTTTAAAAATCAAGTTTTTAGTTGGGCGTGGTGGTTCACGCCTGTAATCCCCAGCACTCTGGGAGGCTGAGACAGGCATATCACCTGAGGTCAGGAGTTCGAGACCAGTCCGGCCAACATGGAGAAACCTCGTTTCTACTAAAAATACAAAAATTAGCTGGGCATGGTGGCAGGCACCTGTAATCCCAGCTACTCGGCAGGCTGAGGCAGGAGAATCACTTAAACCCAGGAAGCAGAGGTTGCGGTGAGCCAAGATCACCCTCCTACACTATAGCCTGGGCCACAGAGACTCCGTCTCAAAAATAAAAATAAATTAATTAAATAAATCAAATTTCTATTTCTACTGGAAGAAGATAAAACCCATTTCTGAATTTCAAAAGTGAAGACTTGAAACTCATGTACTATTTATAGGAAACGCATGTGCAAATGTGTACAGTTTGATTTAAGTGGTATTTGTGGTTTGTTTACCCTGTTGAGTAATTTAAAATTTTAAAGTCACAGTTTGGCACAGAGAAAAGCTACTTGGTTGTCAAAGAAAAGCCACATTTTACACACACGTGATTAAAGAGCAATTATCTAAAATGTTTTTCATAGCACAGTATTTGATCAAAATTTTCAAACATACTAAATGCATGAGTTCCACTCTACTAATATTTGTAAACTTAGTAAAAGTACTTCTACTAGTGGCTTGTATACAATTCAATTTTAAAATATGTTTACATTTTTCTCTGTGACTTTGTGTGCTGTCAAGCTTTTTTTTAAATTTATAAATGATGACTGCCTTTTTTTAGAGAGGACTTGAGACAGCTTTAAAAAATAGGTTAAATTCAAGATGGCAATTTAAAAGAGAATGAAAAGTTTATCCATTACATTTCTATAGGAGTAGCTAACTGGATCATTGTTAAATTATTCAGAAACACAAAATATTCAGGAAAGTATCAGACTTTTATCTTTGTTTGCTGATTAAGCTTAGTCTAAAATTTTCTATTGCTACAAAAACAGAACGACTTCAATCTGAAGACAGAAGAATACAGGTCTTTAAACACCTAACCTTGATGCCACAAATGGTACTAGGCTTTGTCTTACCTATAACACTTAATGAAGCATTAAAGACACTATTCCACCTAATGATGTTTCTGGGGTTTCTCGTATCTCATTAGGGACTCATCTAATATGACTGATAAACAGTAAGCAGAGTGACCTGAAAGTTAAGATACACGTAAATATACAGCTAAGTTCTAATGTAAATTCCCTCTGCTATAAACTGATAGCTACTACAGTAGGGTACCAGGTTTTATCTTGAGTCTATCCAGTGAAAAACAGAAACGAACAAAACACACAAAAAATCGCAACATATTAAATGCAATTGAAAACAAATAAGCTATCCTATAGAAGAAAGAACAGGAATGAGATAAAATGATCCTACTGCAGGACAATTCTGAATTAAGCATTCTCCTGTCAGCAACTAGAGAGTCTACTGGGTATTTAGTTTGAAAACAGTTCAGAACTGTTTTTCTTAACTTAGGCAACAGCTTTCTTTTTTGAATGTTAGATTAAGCTAGCTTATTCAGTATAGGTAGGAAGCATGGATGAATGACTAAAGACAAAATAGGTAGCAGCAATACTGGCATTAACTTCATCAGACTAAAACCTTGGTCTGGATTACAGCATAAACTGAAAATTGTTAAATTTTAATAAAATTCAAAAAGGAAATAAAAAATTAATTGCCAGACGTTTTAACCAACATTCTGAACACCAGTTATCAGTACCTTAATTTTTCTACTTTCCATTAATTTCTCTAAAATAAAATTAAAATGCAATATAAGTGGCATTCAAGGTAATTTTTTAAACCTTAGAACTCTTTCTTCAAAGGAAGGCTTCTCTAGAAATAAGATGTGTGATATAAGCTGGGTAGATTTCTCTACTTGCACCCAACTCTCTAAGCTACCTCTATAATCCCAGATAGTTCTTCTGAGTAGTTAGGAAAACACCAGTAAACAATTGCTCAAACACTGCCATATAGATAAAGATGGCTCTACTACTGAAGCTGTTGCCTGGTAGACAGTACTACCAGGCAGTGACTTGAAATATTTGTCAGCTGCTATAAGAAATTCCTAGATGTCCCACGAGTAACAGTTCAACGGAGGGGGCATCAATTTGTAATTTCTAAACAATCGGCAACTTGCACACAAAAAGTTCATTTGTTCCAAAGTTGAACTTACGACAATTGAGGACCACCAGCATGTCAGACAATGTACAGGAATCATTAGATTCTAAAGTTTAGATAAATGGTAAAACAGCTTGAAAGACCTCTAGTATTGAATTTTGGTCAATAGGAATTCATTTCCAAAATCAAAGGGGAGTAAGAGTATTTTTAATTATTGGCAAGCCTTGAGAGAGACAACACTTGGGTTTTACAAAAAGTGCTTTTAAAACAATTAATGTCAGCAAAACTGGTGGAATAAAGAACTCCAAGTTCAACACATCCATAAAAGCAAATAAAAAGGGCAAAAACTGTCAAACTGAACTTTTTCAGAACCTGAAAATTAATCAAAGGCTTGAAGCAGCCCAGGGAATTTTTATTGAAAAACAAAAATAAACAACCCTCTTCCCCAGCTAATTCTTGGTAAGAACAGCAAACTCTGTGGTGTTTTACCCAGTCCCATCTATCCCCTGATCCCCAGCTTAGCAGTAGCCATGAAAATAACAGTCCACATTCCATATTCCTGGTATGAAAGACAGCAGAATGGGCCTCTTTCACAAAGACATGTAATTTTTTTTTTTTTTTGAGACGAAGGCTCACTCTGTTGCCCAGGCTGAAGTGCAGTGGCACCATCTTGGCTCACTGCAAGCTCCGCCTCCCAGGTTCACACCATTCTCCTGCCTCAGCCTCCTGAGTAGCTGGGACTATAGGTGCCTGCCACCATGCCAGGCTATTTTTTTGTATTTTTAGTAGAGACGGGGTTTTACCACATTAGCCAGGATGGTCTCCATCTCCTGACTTCATGATCCACCCGCCTTCATGATCTGCCCACCTTGGCCTCCCAAAGTGCTGGGATTACAGGCATGAGTCACCACGCCCAGCCAAAGACTTGTAATTAATTATTTGGTTTACCTGTCTGGTGACTCCATGGAAGAACACCTCAAAAGGATTGTCTTTATTTTGCTTAACTTAGAACTGGCTTAGTGCTTCACTGGGGCACATTGCGGGTGGAGAAGTTGAAAACATTTATGCTAATGTGTTAGTTTGCTGCTGCCTGGCAGGTAACTGTTGAAGAAAACAATAGACTAGTCTAAAGGTTGGGAGGAAAAGCTGGGGAGTCTATAAGGGCTTTGAAAGGGTCCAGCATATTCCTGGAAATCTAGAGGGCCACATGCATAAGCAGGGCTGTGTATATGCTCAGGAAAGAGGGAGTAGGCTCCAAACTCTCACCACCTGTTGACCTTGATGTTCTGCAGAAGCTGGTAGTAAAGGCTAAGGCAGGGTTGTAATCTTCCTGGGTAAGAGTTCAAGGCCTGTCCTAATGCATACACAGAGGCCATGGGCAAAGACTGGAAGATATTTTGCTTCTAGGCATTTAAGGAAATCTCTGTTAATTATCAGGTGACCACTAAACTAACAAAACAGAGACTTTGGGGTGCCCACAATCTTCAAAGAATAACATTTATAGAATTAGCCATGAAAAGTCACTAAACAAACATCTACAATACTCACCAACAACAAATACTGGGGAGGGGAGAGAGTCTGACTGCCAGAGATGTCACACTATAATATTCAAAATGTCCAGTGAACAATAAAAATTACAAGGTATACAAAGAAACAAAGTATACAGGAAGAGAAAGAAATCAACAGAAACTATGCCTGAGGAAGCCCAGATACTGGACTTCATAGACAAAGACTTAAAATCAGCTATTTTAAATATATTCAGTGACATAAACTATGTCTAAAGAGCTAAAGGGAAGTGTAAAACAGTATCTCATTAGAGTGAGAATAATATAGATAGCAATGATAAAATTGAACCAAACAGAAATTTTGAAGTAGAATAACTGAAATGAAAAATTCTCTAGAAAAAAATTCACCTCACAGATGTCAGCTGGAGAAGAGAAAATCCATGAACTCAAAGAGATCAACTGAGACCATCCAGTCTGAGGAAGTGAAAGAAAAAAGAATGGGAAAAAAAACTGGACAGCATCTCAGAGACTTCTCGTACACCATCAAACAAAGCAACATACAAATAATCAGAGTGACAGAAGGAGCGGAAAGGGGCAAAAAGATTATTTAAAAAAAAAATAGTGGCAAAAGAACTTGCCAAATGTGATGAAATACATCTACAAAGCTCAACAAACTCCAAGTAGAACAGACCAATAAAGTACACACCTAAATACATCACAATCAAACTATCAAAAGCTAAAGGCAAAGAGTGAATCTTGAAAGTAGCACGACAAGCAAAAACAAGTGATTCTCAATAAGATTAACAGCTGATTCCTTATCAGAAACCATGGAGGTCAGAAGACAGTAGGATGACATATTCATAATGCTGAAAGAATTACATGTCAACCAAGAATGCTGCATCCTGGCAACACCATCCTTCAAAAATGAAGGATAAATTAACATATTCCCAGATAACAAAAACTGTGAGAGTCCACCATTAGCATATCTCCAATACATGCTAAAAGAAGTCTTTCAGGTTGAAACAAAAGGACACTCAGAATAACTCGACTTCACCTTTAGAAATGTAACACCAGGAAAGGGAATTACATAAGTAAACATACAAGACAATAAAAATGCATCTTTTGTTTGTATCTCCTTTTCTCCACTGATTTTAAGTCTTTGTCTATGAAGTCCAGTTGTCAGACTCTAAAGACAACTATTGAGCAATGATTTTAAATCTGTATTGATAAACACACAGTGTAGAAAGATGAAAATCTATGACAATAACAGCACAGAGTTGAAGCAGAAGAGGTATACAGAGGCAAAGTTTTTATACACTGTTCAAGTTGAGTTGGTATTAATCTAAATTAGATTTTTTTTTTCCTTCATTTCTTTGAGCTAGTTTTGTCCTGGTGCCCAGGCTGGAGTGCAGTGGTGTGATCAAAGTTCACTGCAGCCTCAACCTCCTGGGCTCAAGCTATCCTCCCACCTCAGCCTCTCAAAGCATCTGGAACTACAGGCACACACCACCACGCCTGGCTAATTTTTGTATTTTTTTTGTAGAGACAGTATCTCACTAAGTTGCCCAGGCTGGTCTTGAACTCCTGGACTCAAGCGACCCTCCTGCCTCAGTCTCTCAAAGTGCTGGGATTACACGCATGAGCCACTGTGTCCAACCTAGACTGTTAAAATGCCAATAAAATCTCCATGGCAAGCACTAATAACTAAAAATATACAACAAAAGAAAGGACCAAGAAATTAAAATTGTTACACTAGAAAATATGTAGAACAAAAGAAAGAAGGCAGTAATGGAAGAATTTAAGAACAAGAGACACAAAATAAAGGAAACAAATTGCAAAATGTCAGAAATAATCTTCCTCATCAATAATTATATTAAGTGTCAATGGCTTAAACTCCCCAAATAAAAAGCAAAGATTGGCAGATCCAATTGCTATCTACAGAGACTCACCTTAGACTCAAGAACACAAACAGAAAGTAAAAGCAAAAAACGTTCCATGCAAACAGTAAACAAAAAAAAGCTGAAGTGACTATACTAATATTAGACAAATAGACTTAAGATAAAAATTGTGCTTATAGGGCACTGTATAATGATAAAAGAATCAATCTATCAAGAAGATATAATAATTATAAACTTACTTGCACCTAATAGCATTTCAAAATACATAAAGTAAAAAGTGACAGAATTGAAGAGAAAAATAAACAATTCAGAAATATTAGTTGTAGATTTCAATATCCCACTTTCAACAGACAGAACAACTAGACAGAAAATCTGAAGGAAACAGATTTGAACACAACTTATACCAACACACCTGTCAAACACTCTACCCAACAAAAGCAGAATATATATTCTTCTCAAGTGTACATGAAACATCCTCCAGGACAGACAATATATGAGGTCATAAAACAAGCCAAATAAATTTTAAAAGATAGAAATCATACAAAGTATATTCTCTGACCACAATAGAATGACACTGAGAATTAACAAAGAAGGAAATCTGGAAAGTTCACAGATATGTGGAAATCAACAAGTTCCTAAATAATAAATGGGTTAGACAGGAAAAAAAATCACAAGGGAAATCAGAAGAATATACCTTGAGACAAGTGGAAACAAAAATACAACATACCAAATCTTATGGGATGCAGTGAAAGCATATACATTTCTGAGAGGGAAATTCATAGCGGTAAATGACTGCCTTACAAAGAAGTAAGAATTCAAATCAGGAACTGAATTATCCACCTTAAGAGACTAGAAAAAGAAGAACTAAGTCCAAAGCAAGCACAAGGAAGAAAATAATAAAGACCAGTGTAGAAATAAGTGAAATAGAGAACAGAAAAACAAGAGTAGGTTAAAAAAAAAAAAAAAAAAAAAAGCTGGGCTGGGCAGGGTAGCTCACACCTGTAATTCCAGCACTTTGGGAGGTCAAGGCGGATGGATCACCTGAGGTCAGGAGTTTGAGACCAGCTTGCCCAACATGGCGAAACCCTGTCTCTACTAAAAATACAAAAAATTAGCCAGGCATGGTGGCAGGTGCCTGTAATCCCAGCTACTCAGGAGGCTGAGGCAGGAAAATCACTTGAACCCGGGAGGCGGAGGCTGCAGTGAGCCGAGATTGCACCACTGCACTTTAGGGGAGAAAAAATGGAAACTGTCTAAAATAAAATAAAATAAAATAAAAGGGCTGTTTCACTGAAAATGGACAAAACTTTAGCTAGACTGACCAAGAAAAAAGAGAAGACTCTTAAATTACTAGAATCAGAAATGAAAGAGTGAACATTATGACTGACCTTACAGAAAAAAAATAAAAAAAGATTATAAAGGAATACTATGAATAATTACATGCTAACCAATTAGATAACTATGTGAAATGAACAAATGCCTAAACCAACTGTCAAAACTGACTCAAGGAGAAAAAAATCTGAATAGACTTATAACAAACAAGTAAAGACATTAAGATAGTAATCAAAAATCTTCCAAAGAAGATCCCAGATGGCTTCACTAGTGAATTTTACCAAATGTTTAAAGAACAATTACCAACAATCTTTCTTCTCAAATTCCCCCCAAAAACAGAGGGAACACTTAGTAAGCTATACAGTTTACTATACTTACTGGTCAGCTATAACAGACCAATATCCCTTATAAATATAAATGCAAGCATCCTCAACAAAATACTGGCAAACTGAATCTACAAGTATATAAAAAGGATTATAAACCATAACCAATTGAGATGAAACCCAGCAACACGGTTTAACATGTGAAAATCAATTAATGTGATAAACCATAAGAATAAAAGACCATTAAAAAAACACAAAAATCTCAACAGCTGCAGAAAAAGCATTTGACAAAATCTAACGCCCTTTCCTGATTTAAACAAACAAAAAGAAAACACTCCACAAACTAGGAACAGAAGGGAACATTCTCAATCTGATAAAGGACAACTATGAACACCACACAACACATTTAAACTGAAAGGTTTTCCCCCAAGATGAAGACCAACACAAAAATGCCCATTCTCACCACTGCTATTCAACACTGCAATGGAGGTTCTAGCTAGGGCAACTAGGCAAGAAAAAGAAGTAAAAAGTGTTCAGATTGAAAGGGAAGAAGTAAAACTATTTCTAGTTGCAGAGACATATGACATGATCTTATATATAGAAATCCTAAATCTATTAAAAACTGTATTATGCTAATCAATGATTTCAGCAAGGTTGTAGGATACAAAAATCAACACACAAAAATCAGTTGCATTACTAATCAGTAGCAATGAACAATCTTAAAATAAAATTAAGAAAACAAATTCATAAAAGCATCAAAAACAAAATATTTAGGAATAAATTTAATCAAAGAAGTACAAGACTTGTATATTGAAAACTACAAAGTATGAATAAAAGAAATTAAATATCTACAGAAATGGAGAGAAGTTTTGTATTTATGGGTTGGAAGACCTACTAATTATTATGATGGCAATATTGCCCAAACTTATCTACAGGTTCAATGCAATCCCTATCTGAACTTCAATGGCCTTTTTTTTTTCTTCCAGAAATGGAGAGTTGATTTAAAATTCATATGAATTTGCAATGAACATGGAATACAGGCAAAGTAATCTTAAAAAGAATAAAGTTGGAAGAATCACATTTCCCAATTTCAAAACTCTGTACAAAGATGTAATAATCAAAACAGTGTGGTACTGGTGTAAGACTAGACATACAGACTCATAGAATTGTGAGTCCAGGAATGAGTCCATATATTTATGGTCAGTTGATTTCAACAAGGTATCAAGACCATTCAATGGGGAAAGAATAATCTTTTCAACAAATGGTGCTGGGACAACTAGGTATCATTACACAAAAGAATAAGTTAGAGCCCTACTTCACACTATATACACAAATTAATTCAAAATGGATCAAAGGTCTAAATGTAAGAGCTAAAACTATAAGTCTTAGATGAAAACATAGGTGAAAATCAGTGTGACCTTAGATCAGGCAACTTTTTACAGATACAATGCCAAAAACATGACTTAAAAAATACACTGGACTTCATAAAAATTAAAACTTGTGAGTCAAATGACACTATCAATAAGGGAAAAGATGGCCTTCTAAATGGTAGAAATTGTCCACAAATTAGATATTTCATAAGGGTCTAGTATCTAGAATATATCTACATATATACATACACATACATTCTAGATACATACACATACACACACACACTCTCTCTCTCTCTCTCTCTCACCAACAACTCAGCAATAAAAAGACAACCTAATTTTAAAATGGGCAAAGAATGTTAATAGACATTTCTTCAAAGAAAACACACAAATGACCAAAAAGCACATGAAAAGATGTTCAACATCGTTAGTCATTTGGGAGATACAAATAAAAAAACACAATGGGATACCCATACCAAATAGGATGGAGTCTTAGTCTGTTTTCTGTTGGTATAACTGAATACGTGAGACTGTGTAATTTATTTTTTTTTTAAATGGATTTCTTACATTTCTGGAGGCTGGGAAGTCCAAGATCAAGGGGCCACAGCTGATGAAGAACTTCTTGCTGCTGGGGACTCTCTGCAGAGTCCCAAGGTGACACAGGGCAGCAATCACATAGTGAGAAGGCTGAGCTTACTAGATTAGTTCTCTTCCTCTTCTTATAAAGCCACTAGTCCCAATCCAGTGATAACCCATTAGTCCATTAATTCATGAATGGATTAGCCCATTCATGAGGGCAGAGCTCTGATGACCCAAGCACTTCTTAAAGGCCTCACATCTCAATACTGCCACATTGGGGATTATGTTCCAACATGAGTTTTGGAGGGGACAAACATTCGAACCACAGCAGTTGGCTAAGACAGTAACAAATATAGGCAAGGACAGAGAAATTAGAATTCTCTACATTGCTGGTGGAAGCATAAAATGATATAGCCACTGTGGAAAAATGTTTGGCAGTTCCTCAAAAGGTAACACGTAGAGTTATCATATGATCCAGTAATTCTACTCCTAGTTATCTACACAAGAGAAATAAAGATATATGTCTACACAGAAACTTGTATATGAATATTCATAACAGCATTATTTATTTATAATAGCCAAAGAGTGGACACAACCTAAAAGTCCATCAGCTAAGGAGTGGATAAAAAAATATGATAGTATATCCACATAACAGAGTATTATTCAGCCACAAAAAGAAAATGAAGTGCTGTTACACGCTACAATATGGATGAACCTTGAAAACATATTAAGTGAAATAAGCCAGGTACAAGAAGCCACATATATATGATTCTATTTATATGAAATGTCCAGAATAGGCAAATCCATAGAGACAGAAAGTAAGATCTGTGTCAGGGATGTTGCTAACCATCCTGCAACACACAGAATAGCCCCGACGGCAAAAAATCATCCAGTCAAAAAATGTCAATAGTCCTGAGATTGAGAAATTCTATTCTACGGTGAAGTTTAATCTATTAAAAAGCAAAAAATAATCAATCATGAGAAAATACATTAATATCATTCTGTTCCAAACTTACTAGAGCACTAATTCCTCATTCATTTTGACACGATCAGATCAAAAGGTGAAGGAGCATTCAGTTACCAGTTTCAAGTTTAAAGTGCACCTTGGAGTTCATCTATTTTAAGATGTCTTCGAAATCTGGCAATCTTCAAGTTTTTTTTTGTTTTAAATGAACCAAGCTAAAAATTTATAGAAGAGCAGATTAAACTGGAATCTGGCTCTTTCCAGTTCTTTAGTTTAAGATATTGAACAGTTCAGTGGATCTTTATAGTAACAGTCCCTCCAATCCTTCTGCCTATGCTGCCCCGCAAAGATGGTTTTCTGCTACCTATTCACAAATAAGATTCCCAAGTAGCTCAGAAACACTTTGAGGGATGCTATCAATATATTACGATTGTTCTCTTCAGCTGACTTTGTAGCACCTTGGAATAGCATCCAGGAAGCAAGGACAAGATGGTACCCCCTTGCATACACTCCAGACAGAAGAAACCTAATTTTTGTTTATTTAGGACCTGAAAAATATTAACTTCAAAGAATAATGCATATCATCATTCTTCTCAAATCCACTAATTATAAATATGTCTTTATGGTTTAGCCAACTTAAAATGAGGGGATACATTAATTTTGCAAATGTTTCTTCTAGAGCAGAATAACTTGAATTTCTTAAACTGCATATTTACAGAAGGGAGTCAGGAGACATGAACCCAACATATTAAGGACACTGGCTACAGACTTGTATATTGTAGAATACCACACTGGTCCTCCCAGCCTTTAGCAAGGTCGGCATTTAGCTGAAGCTGTATTGGTCTTGCTTCAGCCTATTACTGTTTCTACTCCTATTCAAACACCTACTTATTTGAGCAGCTTCATGATAGATGCAGAAACACAAAAATTCCCACTTGGAAATTTTTACTGACTCATTATTTCAAAAAAAAAAAAAATAGCAACTGAGGAAAACAAACTTTAAAGAAAGAGAAATTAGGTCTGTATAAAAGCAAGATATCAGGAACCTATAAGTGGTTGGAAGCTTTGCATCTGAGAGTGAAGGCAATCTGATCCTAGAGATCTATCAATTCAAGATAAAGTTGTTAAAATCTGTCCTTTAAATTTTCATGGATTATCTAGACCATAGCAAGTACCTGTGTAAGGCATGAAGGATATTAACAAAAGTATAGAAATATACTAAATGTTTTCCATGTGTCTTTCTTTGATATTTAACTAAGTCCTTAATTAACCAAAGACCAGAAAAGGGGGAAATTTTGTTTTAGATTAGATTGTGGTCCTTAAAAATAAAATGTTTGCTTTTGTCATTATATGTATATCTTCTATAATATTAGGTGGCTCCCTGAAGGTTATCAAATTAGTAACACCATAATTACCAAAATAAAACGTGTTTATCTTGAAAAAAAATTCAGAACTTTGAAAATTCCTTTAATTCCAACATTTCTATTTCATTCTGAAAAGACTGCTCTTGCTTTTGACTTACAGCTAAAGCAGATTTTTACTACATAGTCTAGCACCTTATTATAAATCATTTGGTCTCTTCATATTTCATATCAGTCTTTTCTGTTGCTCCTGCAGACTGTAAACTCCTGGGCAGGAATCTGGCTTTTTCTTTCCAATCCTTACTAAGACATAAGAGTGCTGAAGGCAGAGGATCAATGCTTGTTGACATTGTCCACAGTAGAAACGGCAGCCATGGTGATCAGGAGGCAGAAAAGTATAAAGCAAAAGAACCGTGTGCTTGGCGAGAAGAGCCCTGGGGTCACACCCCATCACTGTCTCTTACCAGATGGGTATCATTGGCCAACATGTTTCATCTCTCTTACCTTTTATCTCTTTATCAATAAAGCAGTGGTAGATGATACCTTTCTTTCAGAGTTATTGTTAAATGGGATCACAAATGTGAACATTCTGTAAATGCTAAGAGTTCTGTGTGACTATAACTTATTATCCATGCCACTACTGCTAAGGTAAAATACTAATCACATTTTTCTTCTTTCTGAAATAATTGTTTACCTATACTCAAACTGTTGAACTAATCTTTTCCAACTTCTTCCCCACCTCTGTTCCTTAGTGTTCATTTAACACTAAAAGAGCAGTCTCCCCCTATATTCAGGAGACCCCCAGTGGATGCCTGAAATCGCAGGTAGTACCAAACACTACATATACTTACCTTAAATGCCTTTTTCCTTTTAACTAAGCACTTATGCACATTGGCTGCAACTTTTGCAGTTTTAGATATGACAGCAAAACCAGCATGCATTTATTCTTCATTCTTCACAATTTCATGTATAAAAGATTCATTCTTATCATAGATCTTAGCAGTCTCAGCATATGATTTCTTTTCTTTATACGTAAGTCTAGACTTTTCATTTTTTACTTAAGGGAAGCTATTTACAGCTTCTCTTCGGCATATCTGAATTGCCAGGATCACTGCTCCTGCTCTTTGGGGCCACTATGAAGTAAAATAAGGCTTACTTGAACCCAAGTGTTGTAACACTAGAAGAGTCAATCTGATAACCTGGATGGCTACTAAGTGACTAAGGGGCAGGCAGCACCTACAGCATGGAGACGCTGAACAAAGGAACGATTCACATCCCAGGTGGGATGGGTGGGACAGCATAAAATTTAAAACTCATCGATTCTTTATTTATATAATTTTTCACTTAATATTTTCAGAACACAGTTGACTGCAGATAACTGAAACCTTGGAAAGCAAAACTGCAGATAAGGAGGACTACTGCGTAAATTTTGAAATTCTTCGCAAGGGTTCCCTGTGTTTTACCACAGCTGGTCGCCATCCGGTTTATCAAACATAAGCCCTTAAACCTTGTTGCAACTTTTAACATAAAAGTTGGGGAGGCTAAAACTGACCCACAACAGGTGTCCCTTGTACAGTACAACTGTTCAGAAACTTTTTACTGCCATTCTGTTCAACAATCACAATTACTGCTCTGACTTCTAAACTACACATGTATAATTTAACATACTTGGTTTATTCAGTACCAGAAAAGCTCCAGAATACCAAAAAAAAGTTTTCCTTTTAGGAACTTTGCAACCAATGTTTATTCCAAGTCCTAATCTCAATGTCTGCATTAAAACAGAACAAGCAAAAAATAAAAACAAAAACAAAAAACTGCCTTGACTTCTAAATATTTTTTTGAAAAAACTATTAAATGGCACCAAGAAAAACAATGTAAATATTTCACACCTACCAAACTGGCACAAATGTAAAAGACTAGCACTAGAAAAAGTTGATGAGAACACTTATAACGCTGCTTGGAAACAATTTGGCATTACCTAGTAGAAGCTGTAGATGTGTGTATGCCTTATGATCTGGTTATTCCACTTCTAGGTATAATTCCCTTGGGGAAAAAAACTCTTATAAATGTGTTTCAGGAGACATTTTCACAGCAGCACTGTTCAAAAGAGCAAAACTCTGGAAGCAATCCAAGTGTCCACTGATGGGACTAGAGAGAGAGGTATGTACTGTATTCATTAAAAGGCTTAACAAAGATATCTATAAAAAAGCTTCAGTTTACATGAATTAATCTTACAAGGTTGAGTTAAAAAAAGTTATAAAGACTACATTTATTGATGGGTGGGGGACTGGGGGAGGGATAGCATTAGGAGAAATACCTAATGTAAATGACGAGTTGATGGGTGCAGCAAACCAACACGGCACATGTATACCTATGTAACAAACCTGTATGTTGCGCACATGTACCCTAGAACTTAAAAGTATAATAAAAAATAAAGACTACATGTGATTCCAAAACATAAAGTTAACACATATAAAACTAAATAATGTATTATTTAGGGATATG
Source organism: Mandrillus leucophaeus (assembly GCF_000951045.1). Taxonomy (NCBI): domain Eukaryota; kingdom Metazoa; phylum Chordata; class Mammalia; order Primates; family Cercopithecidae; genus Mandrillus; species Mandrillus leucophaeus. Next base: position 1,296,934 of record NW_012104732.1, on the reverse strand, counting down.
TAGATAGGTAGTAAAATCATAAAACAAAGCAAAATAATGCAAAAAATATGACATTTACTATTATAGTCCTGCAGGTGGGAAGGGAGGGGGATGTGACTGGGAAGGGGCATCCAGCGAGCACCAAAGGTAATAGCAATGAGCTGTTCCTTAAATTGGGTGGTAGGTACAAAGAGGTGTTATTTCTTACACACATACATATAGTTTCCTATGTGTATGAAATAAATAAAAAAATTTAAAAATATATGGTGCCTATGGTATTATACAAAAAATGCGTTAAGATAAGCTCTCAACTTCAGTTACTCTTTTCTGTCCTTCAACTTCTACAACTGTCTTATTTTGCCATTTTATTGATATATAAAGTATTATGCTACTACCTTCATTGTTTTTTCAGGATGATCATTATTCAACATTTATATTAATTTCCCTAGATTTTAAATTGTTAAAAATTTGCCTGAGCCTCAGACTGGCTTGGGGAATGTTTTACAGTGGAGCAAATGAAAAGAAGGGCTTATAAACATAGTGAGTAAAAAAGACATGATCAGGTGGGTGATCATCTAAATTTTCTAGAGAGTTTTTAGTAACTCTGATTCTTGGGTTCTGCCCCTATAACTTTTAAATGGGGGCGAGGGCAAGGAGGAGAGACAGTGTACAGAAATCTATTTTTTAAGCCCAAATGACAGGGCTTCAAAACACAGTGAGTCAAAAAAAAAAAAAAAAACAAAAAAACAGTGAGTCAAAAAGACACTAGATTCAACACTTCACCTTGCCAGGCTCCAGGCTGACATCAGGTCAGCAGCTACATTTGAACACAGCTTCCACAAAATCCTTCGGAGGTCCTCACTCTTTAAATGCCCATGATATATTTTTAAGAGACATAATTTGTATGCACACACACATGCATGCACTCACATGTATTTTACAAATCACTATATTATTCAAATTTTTTGAAAATAAGAGATTATGCAATTTTATTTACAAGTAAATTATAAACCTCCAGAAAGTATAAAAAGTATCAAAAGTAAGCAACAGCCAGGCGCAGTGGCTCACACCTGTAATCCAAGCACTTTGGGAGGCTGAGGAGGAAGGACTGCTTGAACCCAGGAGTTTGAGACCAGCCTGAGCAACATAGTGGAATCCCATCTCCACACATTTAAAAAAAAAAAAAAATGGTTTTTTAATTAGCCAGGTGTGGTGGCACATGCCCACAGTCCCAGTTACTCAGGAGGCTGGCGCAGGAGGACTGCTTGAGCCTGGGGGTAGAGGCTGCAGTGAGCCATGACTGAGCCACTGCATTCTAGCCTGGGAGAAAGAGTGGGACCCTGTCTTAAAAAAAAGAAAAAAAATAAGAAAAAAATTAGCAGGTCCTGTTTTATTTGGTATCTATAGTTTGCTGTTTCTCTTTCCCAAGTGACTTGGGCCTTCATATTCTACTGATTTTCTAGAGACTCCATCTTATAACTTGGGATGATTACCATGAAGTGATGAAAACTACAAATCTCAGTAAAGGGATGCTGGCATGCAGGCAGACACTAGATTCAACAAATCACCTTGCCAGACTCCAGGCGGACATCAGTTCAGCAGCTATATTTGAACACAGCTTCTCCAAAATCCTTCCCGGGACCTCAGTCTTTCAGCTGAGGAAGTCTAGTCATGCCACCTATTTTTAAATGGAAGATTTCGGGAATTTTATGCAGAACAAATTACTGAAAGTTAGTCATAGAGATGACATAAAACTTTTAAAAGAAAAATGTAAAAAAGCTATGATTTAATGCTTCTGAAAACACTTAAGACAATTTCAAAACCTTTCCTTTCTAAGATTTAAAACTAAAGAAAAATCTGAAACAGCCAGGGGGAAAATACACATACACATATACAAAGATACAAAGATACATACACAGATCAACACTGTAACACTATAATAGCTACAAAAGAGTCAAAATTCTTTTACTAGGGGCCTAGTTAAATATATTATGGTATACTCATATGGCTATTAGAAAAAATGAGGTAGATTTGTTTGGACATGGAAAGATGTCCATGATACATTTTTAAGAGACATAATTTGTATGTGCACACATCACACACATACACGCTGCTCACATATATTTTACAAATTAGATTGTTATTCAAATTTTTTAATATAAATTATGTACTTTTATTTAGAAGTAAGTTGTCAACTTCGAGAAATTATAAAAAATATGAAAAGTAACCAAAAGATTAGTACCCATGCTAACAGCACAGAGCCACTTGACAATTTCTGTAAGAAATCTACTTCCCTGAGAACTGTTTAAACTACTGGAAAAATTGATCAAAGAGGAACATAAGGGTTAATGTATAAAGTGCCTTTTTTAAAAACTAGGGGAAAATCCTGTTTCAAAACAATCATGTTACATTCTGAATAGTATCTGGATGAGTATTTGGGAGAATACAAAACCCTGGACAGGGTTTGGCATTTCAAAAATTTTCACGAACCACTTCTATTTAAACTAACATGCTAATAAGCATAATGCTCTACGTTATATTTTCATAGATTATCAATGTTATTTAGCTTTCAAGGGAGGCTCCCTGAAATTAGATTTATGCCAATGAGAATTATTCTAAAGCAAAGTAAGGAAATTTTTTACCCATCAGAAAGCTGAAAGATGTGGAGAAAAAAAAAAGTTGGCATACACCTTGGATAATCACAGGAAGCCAAAAAAGTTTCTGACACACAAGGGTAGTGTTTGACACACCAGAGTAGTGGGAGAAACTATCAACAAAAAAGTGTTTGACACACAAGGGTAGTGGGAGAAATAAATGGATGAGATGATACAGTGGAAGGAGGCTGGACCATAACTTTTTGCTGTCTCACAAATGCAGCTGGAACCAAAGATTGTTAGCATGGGAAAGAATTGTGGATAAATTCTCAAGTGAGAACACAGACAACTAAGCAGGGCTAGGACATTCAGAGCACCTCTTTACTTCTTGCACATGATTCTTTCCATGACACCTAGTGCCCTTCTCCATCTAGAGCTACCTCTATATGTCCATGTTCCTTCTCTCTAGGCTCATGACAGACCTCTGGAGAAAGTCAGGTAGGCCTGCTGCTTTTGGCTTTATTATGATGTAACTAGGGCATGGACTATTTGGCTATTGTGGGATTCTCCTCATGTTATCAGGGTTCCAACTCACATAATCACCTCCTTAGCAACAGAATTTATTGGCATATTTATTGTCCTTCTTAGAGCAGTGGTTCTAAATGTGGGTGATCATCCAAAATTTTTAGGGACTTTTAAAAAATCTCAGATTCTTGGGTTCTGATCCTGTAACTCTTAAATGGGGGTAAGAGTGGGGAGCGAAGACAGCATACAGAAATCCATATTTTTCTTACTGCGTTCCAGATGTAGTTATGTACCACTAGTTCTTAACGCTAATTTTGATTGATTCACCATCTGTGACTTAAGAATATCAGGGTTTGGATAAGGTGCAGTGGAGGACTGGAGATTTAGAATGAACGATAGGGGGAGGGAGGAAAAACAAGGCAGCCATTGCTCTATGGGAGAGACAGATAGGACTGGTTTCCCGTGTGTGTGAAGTAGGTGCTGTGATCTCAGTTACACTGGGGAGCCTCTTTTGTCTCAAAGTATCGCTCATCAGCTTTTTATTAATGCCTGAAATTCCATCCTTATGATTTCATTCCTTCAAGTTATGTCATTTGTTGAATAGAAATACCCCTTACTTCTCAGGATTCCACTGTAACCTGTCCCTAACGAAGCATAAATTCATTCACTTCTTTTTAACAATCCACTAAAACAAAGCAGGTTTAGGAGGGCACTGTACTCCTTGATTTGGCAGAGAAGAAGGGGGTGCCATCCCCCCCGCCAAAAAAAAAGGCCATGACTCAATATGATGGCTTTTGCAACTTGCCTTGGGCTAGCCTTAGGGCATTACCTATGAATCTGCTGGTGCCAGGATGATACTTGACCTAGAGGAAATGTGAATTTGCATAAGGAAGAACCATCTGACGACGCTCTGGGCTATTCTTTAGCCCACACTCACTTTACCATTCTCTGACCTCCTGGTATATTCTTCAGCACCTGCTACAGTTAATTGTTTCTTAATTATTTCATGTGTCTGCATCATGTCTCTCTAGCCAGATACAGGCTCCTTTGAGGTCAGGAAAAACACATGATTTATCTTTCCTCCCTATGAGCACGTAGTGCAGCACTGAAAAGATACAAGGTCCTTAGTAAGACCTTCATTGATACATCCTATCAGCAGGTAATACAGGGAGAAACATTTTTATGGCTATCTCTTTATGATCCTCCCATTTCTGAACACTCAACTCGACTTGCCTCTCAAGTTTCTCTTCTTTCCAAGTAACTGTCTTTCTCAAATTAAGAATCTTTCTTTGGTAGTCCATTTTTGTAGGTTTTGCAAAAATGTATTGACATGAATTAGCATTAATCATTTGGGAAAATATCCTTGGATCCCAAATATGTCTGAGGGAGTTTCCGTTGATTTATGGTTGAAAGTAGTCTTTGAAATTGGGGGCCAGGTGCAGTGGCTCACACTTGTAATCCCAGCATTTTGGGAGGCTGAGACCAGAGCATCACCTGAGGCCAGGAATGTGAGACCAGCCTGGGTAACAGAGCACTACCCCATCTCTATGAAAGTCAAGGATGGCGGTGCACACCTGTAGTCCAAGCTACTTGGGAGGCTGAGGTGGGAGGATGGCTTGAGCCCAGGAGTTCAAGACTGCAGTGGTCCATGTTTGCCCCACTGCACTCCAGCCTGGTGACAGAGTGAGACCCTGTCTCTTAAAAAAAAAAATACAAAATGAATGAAATTGGGAAATGTCAATTAAAAAAGCAAAGACTGCAATCCATAAAGGTTGGCTGGCAGTTTAACTTAAAAACAAAAAAAAAGTAAGGGCTTCTATGCCGAATGCCTTTATTGTCTACACTAAATTTTATCCTTAATAAAAAATTACACCCAAATGTTACCTTCTTTTCTTAGAAGAATGTATAATTATTAAACATGAAAGGTAGCTATAGTGCAGAAAAATTCACAGACTTGCTTGTGTTCACAAATAGATAACGCCAGAGGTGGTAGTCTCAGTTTCCAGTTCTTTGAGAACACTTACCTGGTACCTCTCCTAAAAGAGGCATTAACTCTAGTCAACATTTCTGACTGTCTGAATTCTGAGATATCTGGCCCTTTGTATAAGTTAATCTAGTTGTACTGTGTGTGTATGTTTCATCTTTTCTATTACTACTAGTGGGATGAATTTAGGTGTTTAGTCCTCACCGAATATGACAACTATGTTTAACACAAGAAATTCATGTGATTTTATTTCTATATGGCCCTTTTACTTTTTTAAAAGCAGTCAGCTTTCAATTGTTAATGTGGAATGATACTGTTCTTCTTCCTGTCTTATGTAAAACCTGATTTAAAGGAGTGATAATTGCCCAATCTTGTATTAAGGCACCCAGTGTGTATAGGATGGACCATAATTCTTTAAAAAAAGAAACCTACATTGGGACTGTGTCTAATGTTACACCTCTCACCAAATGAATCACAGAGAATCCTACCCCAAGGAGACTTTTGAATTTGCATCTCTTAACTCTGAGCCTCAACCATTCTTTTCTTACAGGAAAATACCCCCAGTGAGTGGTCACTTTATTCTGAGGCCACAATTAGTAAAATATTTCTCTTCCCTTCCCTAACACACTTTCTCTTCCTTTTTAATTCAAGGAAGATACTGAGTCTTACACCTTGAATGGAGTGTGGGAGCCAGGTTTGCAATAATAAAAGCAGTTACATAAGTGCTTTGTATTTATCTAGCCCTTTCTTTAAAATACATAAAGAATCTGAGGTTCAGGTGAATCAATCACTACTGAGTGCCTATCAGGAAGATTAACTTCTGCGGGATTGCAGAAATAAGTGATGGAACAGGAATCTGAACCTTTGTTAGTCTCTAAATTACAAGTTTTTATCCTTCTGTCACAATGGTTCTGTCTTTCCACCACAGGCAAGGTTCATGAACAATTCGATATCACGGAAGGATCAGAATTTTAAATACACCTGATTCCTACAACCACTGTGACAAATTGCAAAACAACAAAACAAAACAAAACAAAACAAAAAACACACACACACACACACACCCCTCTCCCTACAGTCACACTCCTTTGCAGTGTAATTTACAGCTCCTTCACCCACTTGAATCTAGACTAGCCCTGTGATTTGCTTTCACCAATAGAATGTGGTAAAAATATAGTTGTTCCAAGCCTAGGTCTTAAAGAGTTCTGCACGGTTCTGCTGGTTCTTTTGTAACTCTGATGCTACTCTGTGAAAAAGTTAAGGGCAGCCTGCTGTCACCATTCATTGCTACAGCCAGCCAGCCAGCCAGCTGATAGCAGATACACTGAATGTGCCCAGCTGAGATAAGTTGAGCTTGGCCAGATCAGCAGAACTGCCCACCTGATTTATAGACTCATGAGGAAAAATAAATGGTTATTTTAAAAACACTAAATTTTAAAAGCAGTCAGTTCTAAATTGTTAATACGGAATAATACTGTTCTTTTTCCTATCTTATGTAATATCTCATTTACAGGAGTGATAATTGCCAAATCTAAGTGTGAAGGCACCCAGTGTGTTTGTTATAGAGCAAATACTAACAGATACAACAAACATAGCTACTTTGAGCAAGCAGAGAAAACAAAAGATTGCTTATAAAAGAGGGACCCAACATGGAAAAGCTTGATATTAAGAGAAATGTTTAACAAATCCTGAATTATTTGACTTAAAGTTTCAAAGTAAGGCTGAAAAATAAGACCTGATCCATTCGAGAATTTGCAAGGTGCTTTGGTGTGTATAATAAATCTACTTATAAACATCAGTAATTATGTATTTTAAAATCTACATTAAGAAAGTAAAATCCTTTTCATTGTGGGATTTAATTCACACTGAATCATACAAAAACCAACTTTTTAAAAGTCCTTATTTGAAGAGGTAGAACCTTGGTATTATGACTTTCAGAACGTTAGTATTCTTTTTAAGAAGAAGTCAAAGTAATTGGAGAACAGAAGCAATGATGTTATTTCTAAAACCCCAAGAACTTCTCAAGACATGAAAGGCTTGCTCTTCTTTAGACAGTTTTATTCTAATTTACCTTAACCCCAAGTTCCTCAGAGGTTCAAGTAGTTGATGAGTAACTGAGAGAGGAACTTGTGTAGATTACAGGGCAGGAGGGTCGGGGAAGAGGGCCAGATAGGAAGCACATGCATCACATATGCATTTTTCAGTTTCTCTTCAAGCTTACGGCTGAAATATAAATCTGATAATGGTACCACAAGTTAAAGTCTCCACTTCCTAACTATAATCAATTAGTTTGAAAGTTACGCCATATGTAACAGACTGACAGCTAGTATCATACTCAATGGGGAAAAACTGAAAGCCTTTCTTCTAAGATCTACAACAAGACAAGGGTGCCCACTGTTACTCAACATAGTACTGGAAGACCTACCCAGAGTAATCAGACAAGAGAAAGATAAAAAGGGAATCCAAACTGGAATGGAAGAAGTCAAATTATCCTTGTTTGCAGACTGTATGATCTTATTAGAAAAATGTAAAGACTCCACCAAAAAACTATTAAAACAGATTCAGTACAGTTGCAGAACACAAAATCAACATACAAAAAATCAATGGCATTTCTAGATGCCAACAGAGAACAATCTAAAAAAGAAAGCAAGAAAGTAATCTTATTTACAACAGCTACAGATAAAATAAAACACCTAGGAATAAACTCAACCAAAGAAGTGAAAGATCTCCACAATGAAAACTATAAAATACTGATGAAAGATATTGAAGAGGACACAAAAAAATAGAAAGATATTCCACGCTCATGGATTGGAAGAATCAATATCGTTAAAATGTCCATACTACTCAAAGCAATCTACAGATTCAATGCAATCTTTACCAATAAATATCAATGACATTCTTCACAGAAGTAGAAAAAAAGTTCTAGAATTTATATGGAACCACAAAAGCCCCAGAATAGCCAAAGCCATCCTGAGTAAAAAAAAATAAAACTGGAGGAATTACATTATCTGACTTCAAATTATACTACAAAACTGGAATAACCAAAACAGCATAGTACTAGCATAAAAACAGATACACAGACCAACAGAACAGACTAGAGAACCCAGAAACAAATTCATACACCTACAGTGAACTCATTTTCAGCAAAGGTGCCAAGAACATACACTAGGGAAAGGACAGTCTCTTCAATAAATGGTGCTGGGAAAACTGGATATCCATAGGCAAAATGAAACTAGACCCCTATCTCTCACCACATATAAAAATCAAATCAAAATGGATTAAAGCCTTAAATCTAAGACCTGAAACTAGGAAACTAAAAGAAAACACTGGGGAAGCTCTCCAGGACATTGGTATGGGATAAGATTTCTTGAGTAATACCTCAAATGCACAGACAACCAATGCAAAAATGGACAAATGGGATCACATCAAGTTAAAAAGCTTCTGCACAGCAAAGGAAACAATCAACAAAGAGACAACCCACAAAATGGAAGAAAATATTTGCAAGCTACCCATCTGAGAAGGGAATGATAACCAGAATATATAGAGTTCAGACAACTTAATAGGAAAACATCAAATAATCCAACTAAAAAAATGGACAAAAGATCTGAATAAACATTTCTCAAAAGACATACAAATGGCCAACAGGTATATGAAGAAATGTTCAACATCCTTAATCATCAGAGAAATGCAAATCAAAACTACAATGACATATCTCACCCCAGTCAATTATATCTCACCCCCACAAAGCATGCCTGCATCAAAACATGCCCTGTACCCCATAAATGTATATGCCTAACTATATACCCATAAAAATTAAAAATAAATTTTAAAAATAAACTGAAATAAAGTTATGATCACAATGAAGCCAGTTTGAGATCAATTAATGAAAAAGGCTTATGAATAGGGTGTGGTATGGCACAATAGACCGAGTTCTCAAGTAAAAACCTTTGGCATTAAGGAGTTGCCTAATCTGAAACCACATCACTAAAAACTTCAGGAGTGCTTTTTAAGTGCCAGACACTGTGCTATGCAGTTTACATGATTTTGTAATGCCCATTTTAAAAGTGAGGAAACAGTTTATAGGGTTATGAATTTGGTCAAGTTCACACAGTTGTTAGTCAGATTCATACCCAGGGAATCTGAAGAGTCCTAATTCTTACCCACAATATTGGATCTTAGTTTCCTCACATGAAGTGAGATCTGGATATCAAAACTAGCTCCATTTGGAATTCTACGATTCTTTGACAATGACAGGAGCATGCTCCTTAGTGGTTTGTGTACTGGGTACAGGGATGAAGACTGGCACCTTTCACTAAAAACAAACGTCCCTGGGGTATATGCTGACACTAATCCCTATATCTAATCCTTTCCTTGTATATGCAAATACAGAAATGGTGAGGCTAGCTTGGGAAACAAGTCTATTGCCCACAGTCATCCTGGTCAGTTCACTACCTCTCAGGTAAGGTCTGCCTGTCTTTGGGCTCTTCAATTCCTGGCAGAGTAGGCACTAGGTAAATGCTGAATGAATGGAAAAATATTCCACAGTTTCTGCTGGAAAGAGCCTGAAATTGGATGGCATTTTTAAAATGTGTCCTACAAATGTCTTGAATGTAACACCTTTAAACCATAAGCTCCAGAAAGGCAGAAACAACTTCAGCCTTGTTCACTGTTGTATCCTCTGCAGTTTGAACTGTGTCTCACATATAGTAACTGCTCAATAAAAGTGCTGTTCTTAATATTGTTACTAGATTCTTACCATTCCAGTTTTCCCTAAGAGAAGTAAAATATATGTATTAAAGGCAAGGCCATGCTATTTGCTTCCTCTGTGGTTCTTTGTTCAAACAGCCCTACCTAAATTGAGTACCTTAACTGCTAGGTGGTATAGTGAAAACATTCCTTGTCCTTAAGGAGACTGGATTTACTTGGAGATAAATTAGAAATATATAAACATTATTAATTCAACAAACATTTATTGGGTACCTACTATGTGCTAATGACGAATTTAGGTAGAAAGAACTGTGTGGTCTGTGGCTGCCAGAGGATACCATCAGATGAGGGAGGGGGGCTATGGCCTGGACTCCATAAAGGAAAGCATACAGAGTAAGTAGCATTAAATTGGTTTTGAACATTACATATTGCTAAAAGCACAGAGAAGGAGCTTGAATTCCAGACTGCAACAGTCTTCAGCTATGTTATATGGCACACTGATATGCTGTGATCAATTTTAGAACTCATGGCAAGGAATTTGTTAGTAATAATGATTTATATATTTTTATTGTAAAGAAAAGTGTAAACACTGCCAGGGGGAACTGTGACTTGCTATAATCCTTGAAAAAACTAATTTGGAAATATCTGTTAAAATTTTAAATACACATACCCCTGATTCAGGAACCCAACTTCGGGGAAATCTATTCTGAGTCCATTTTCACACTGCAATAAAGAACTACCTGTGTCTGGGTAATTTATGAAGAACAGAGGTTTAAGTGACTTACAGTTCCATGGGCATCACAGGAAGCATGACTGAGAGGCCTCAGGAAACTTAGAATCATGGTGGAAGGTGAAGGAGAAGCAAGCACATGTTTACATGGCAGAACAGGAGACAGAGAGAGAAGGGGGAAGTGCAACACACTTTCAAACAACCAGATCTCATGAGAACTCACTATCATGAGAACAAGAGGAAGTCTACCCTTGTGATTCAATCACCTCACACCAGGCCCTTCCCTCAATATGTGGGGATTACAAGTGATTGAGATTTGGGTGGAGACACAGAGCCAAGCCATATTATTCTGCCTCTGGCCCCTCCTAAATCTCATGTTCTCACATTTCAAAACACAATCTTGCATTCCCAATAGTCCCCCAAAGTCTTAACTCCTTCCAGTATTAACTCAAAAGTCCAAGTACAAAGTCTCACTGGGTCAAGGCAAGTCCATTCTGCTTATGAGACTGTAAAATAAAAAACTAGTTACTTCCAAGAAAAAACTGGGGTACAGGCATTGGGTAAATGTCCCCATTCCAAATGAGAGAAATTGGTTAAAACAAAGAGGCTACAGGCCCCATGCATGTCCAAAAACCTGAGTAGGTTTTTGTAGTAGTCATTAAATCTTAAAAATCTGAAATGATCTCCTTTGACTCCACATCTCACATCCAAGCCACACTGACACAAGGGGTGGGCTCCCAAGGCCTTGGACAGCTCCACCCCAGTGGCTCTGCTGGGTTCAAGCCCTTGCGACTGCTTTCACAGGCTAGCATCGAGTGCCTGCAGCTTTTCCAGGCACACGGTGAAAGCTGTCAGTGGATCTACCATTCTGAGTCTGGAGAATGGTATCCCTCTTCTCACAGCTCCACTAGGCAGTGCCCCAGTGGGGTCTCTATGTGGAGGCTCTAACCCCATATATCTCCTCTGCACTGCCCTAGCAGAGGAGCTCCATGAGGGCTCTGCCCCTGCAGCAGACTTCTTCCTGGACATCCAGGCATTTCCACACATCCTGAAATCTAGGCAGAGGCTTTCAAGCCTCAACTCTTGCCTTCTGCACACCCACAAGCCCAACACCACAAGAAGGCTGCCAAGACTTGAGGCTTACCCCCTCTGAATCAACAGCCCAAGATATCTCCTGGCTCCTTTTAGCCACAGCTGGAGCTGGAGCAGCTGGGATGCAGGTCACCATGTCCTGAGGCTGCAGAGAGCAGTGCAACCCTGGGCCTGGCCCACGAAACCATTTTTTCCTCCAACACCTCCAGACCTGTGATGGGAAGGGCTGCCACGAAGGTGTCTGACATGCCCTGGAGACATTTTCCCTATTGTACTGGCTATTAACATTTACCTATGCATATTTCTGCAGCTGGCTTGAATTGCTCCGCAGAAAATAGGCTTTTCTTTCCTACCACAAGGTCAGGCTGCAAATTTTCCAAACCTTTATGCTCTGCTTCCCTTTTAAACGTAAGTTCCATCTTCAGACCATCTCTTTGTGAACACATATGACTGTATGTTGTTAGGAGCAGCCAGGCAATATCTTGAAAGCTTTGCTACTTAGAAATTTCTTCTGCCAGATACTCTAAATCATCTCTCTCAAGTTCAAAGTTCCACAGATCTCTAGGGCAGGGGCAAAATGCTGTCAGTCTATTTGCCAAAGCAAAGCAGAAGTGACCTTTGCTCCAGTTCCCAATAAGTGCCTCATCTCCACCTGAAATCACCTTAGCCTGAACTTTATTGTCCATATCATGATCACCATTTTGGTCAAAACCATTCAACATGTCTCTAGGAAGTTCCAAACTTTCCCTCATCTTCCTGTCTTCTTCTGAGTCCTCCAAACCATTGCAACCTCTGCCCATTACCCAGTTACAAAGTCACTTCCACATTTTCAGGTATCTTGACAGCAATGCCCCCACTGTCCTGGTACCAATTTTCTGTACTAATCCATTTTCACAGTGCTATAAAGAACAACCTGAGACTGGGTAACTTATAAAGAAAAGAGGTTCAACTGACTCATAGTTCCACAGGAGTAACAGGAAGCATGACTGTGAGGCCTCAGGAAACTTACACTCACAGTGGAAGGCAAAGAAGGCATGTTTCCACATGGCAGGGCAGGAGAGACAGTGAGTGAAGAGGGAAGTGCCACACATTTTCAAGCAACCAGATCTCACAAGAACTCACTATCATGAGAAGAGCAAAGGAGAAGTCTGCCTCCATGATTCAATCACCTTTCACCAGGCCCCTCCCCTGATATGTGGGGATTACAATTTGAGATGAGATTTGGGTGGGGACACAGAGCCAAACCATATCATCTATGCTTAGGAAAAAAGTTGCTATTTGTAAAGGATACATAGAAAAGGGTGTTTATTAGAAACTTGTTTGTAGCGGCAAAAATTATGACACCACCTGAATAGAATATCATATAACTATTTAAAAGAATGGGATCTGCGTCTGTTGACCTGGAAGGATGTCCAAGGTGTGCTTGTTAGGTGAGAAAAGCAAGCTGCAGACAAAAGGGTATAAGATAACCCCATTATTTTATTTAAAGGCAAGTGACCCAGAAAATATCATATATGTCTCTGTTTATGCTTATATAATTACAAGGAAATGTGGAGAATAAGGGGAGATGTGCAGGAAGAAATAGGAAAGGAGAGGTGATGGAAATAAGTTTATTAACATTTTCGGGTATTTTACAGATGGAATGAACACATTATTTCTGTAAATTCTGAAGGGGCATTTGCAAAAAGAAGAATAAATTTTAAAAAGAGTCAATTCAAAGACTATCCCTATAATGCTCACTTACACTCAGATATGCTTTCTTGGATAAAAGACTATGTATAAGCCAAATCCTCCAAAGGTTATGGACAATTCCTGTGGCTACCCACCATCTATCAGCTGGCATATGGGTTGTGGTACAAAGAGGGAGAACCACTATGCTATGAGCAACAAAACCACAGACACTTTTTGATCAGGGGAATAACACTGAAAGTGGTGTTCTAGGAAGATTAATCTGGCAGTAGACTGCAGAATGAATTAAGAAGGGAGAGGGGAAAACTAGAGAATTAGGAGACTACTGATGAGAGTGGTAAGAGTTTGAATTAGGGTGTGGCCAGTTTTTTCCTGTTGTGTTGACTTCTCAGGGAACAGAAACTTAATTCCCTTCTGGCTTCCAGCCTTTGTACCTTACTCTTAACCAAATCTCAGGGTCTTTGTGTCTCAGAAGTATGTTTCTTATTATCTGCTTTAATTACATCTAAATTTCAAATTTAAGGTTCCTTTTTTAAAAAATTATAAATGAATTACTAGTAATATTGTGCCATTTAAGATTTCCCTAATTTATCTGGCTTTGATTTTTGAGAATGTTCACGTTTGAAGGATTGGTTTCAACAACAATAATCCCTCATATATTTATGTTATTCTATTCTGTCTCTTCTATGCTAGTTGATATGACAACTACCCTCTCCCTGCCACATTTTAAGATTGTTGTCTCCTCATTCTTCAGCTATTCATTATTTTTTGTGGCTGTTCTCTTCGGTTGCCTTCCAGAGCCCTGTCCTTGTCCCTCCCCTCTTTTTTCCTCAACATTAGAGCAGTTCATTCTTAAATGACCTCATCTGATTTTCTTGCTATAGCTAACACCTACTTACCATGCATTTTCTCTTTTCTGACTGTCATTGCCATATTAGGTTGAACTCTCCCATAACTCTTAGTGGAAGAGATGAACTTATCCTACCAACCCTTTGACTGTTACATACTATAGATGGAATAAGTGAAATCTAAAATATAAATAAGCTGAAAAAAGATACTTGAAAATTCAGGCAAAAATAAGACACTCCTCCTCTCTTAGTGATTACACACACACTTATTTGAAAAATGAGGAAACCGATTTCTTGCCTGACCTAGGTAAGTCAGTACAAACATACATTAGACTCATCTGCTTAAATAATCTCAATTCTTATAAAAGTGAAAAGCATAAAGCTTCTGCTACAAAAGTTCCTATACTGACAATTTACTATAAGTTACTGCGTTGAGCAAGCTTTTACCAACCAACCAAATGAAAACACCCTCTAACCCTTCATTTACAAACATTGGCTAGTCTAATTTTTCAATGGTAAACAGACCAGAGTTATTCCAAGAAATTATGAAAAGCAATCCATTTCAAAGTCTTAAAGCAAATTTAGAGACTGACAACAATTGAAAATACATCTTTATGTACACTTCTCTCTGTATTCATATACACCTGTCAGTCTTAAGGCTTATTTCTATCTGGGGAAGATAACCTGGGCTATCATCTCTCTCAGTGATATTCAGTATCTGCTGACATTTTTCTTACTCGGGAAAGATTAGAAATATAATCCATTCCTATACATCTTTTTGGTGTATATGTCAAATTTTGTTTATTTAGGTATTCAACATGTATTTGTAGAGGTCTTACTATAGGCTAGACACTATTCTAGATGGTGGCATACAGAATGTAAGCAAGGCAGACAGTATCACTGATCTCACGGAGCTTACATTGTAGCAGGTGAGCAGATAAGACACAATTAGACAGATGATGTTAAGAAGATGGAAAGACTATGTGAAAGATGCTACTATTTCAGATAGAGCAGTCAGAGATCTCTTTTACAGAGCTCACATTTAAGTGAGAGAGTAAACTATGTGGGTACCTGGAGAAAGAACATTTCAGTTAAAACTTCCTCAGATTTGAGCTTATACACTGGGGAGCCCAGAAAGAGGATTATTTCTCCTAGAGAGTAAGGATATTCTTAAGTGACTAGAAGAAAAAAATATCTTGCACCTAGGGTACACAAACTGAGGTTATGGTGAAAGTCATGTATTCTCCTTGTCTTGTATCATGTAATATTTGATGACAATATGCATCCACATAATACTTTCAGCCATTAGTTGCTGAAGTCTCCTGTTGGCTCATTCCTATCTACTCAGTCCTCATCTAGTCAACTAATTCTTTCCATCTTTTCTTTCTTTTGTTTCATACTCCTTGTTGCCCCTTTTCTTATTCCAAATAGTTGAATAAAATCTTGTTTCCCATTCATCCATGCAGTTCCTCCATGAAATTTCAGTTATGTCTTCCCAGGAAGGAGCTTGAGATCCTTCAAGCTCACATTTCAAAAAGCAAATTGAGGGAGGAGTAGGCAGGGATGAGTATCATCAGAGTGCTCTCCATGCTGCTGGGGATTTTCATCTTCCTCATCTCCATATGCCCAGTGTCTAGCTTGATAAATGCTTGCTGCTGCCAAGCGCAATTAGAAGGACCTTGGAGATCATCTAGTTAACCTCCCACTCTATCTATCTCAAGAAATCTTGGCCTAGAACATGTCTTTGTAGTTCTTTAGTTCTTCCACTTACGAACATAATAACGTAGCTAGGCTGCTTATTGATTTCCCAGTGTCCATAGAGAAACACTGAGGCATACAAAAATCAAATTTAGCCAGGCACCAGAATTGAAGTTTAGAATTTTCATTTTTTTCTTAATAGTTTTATAACTTTTCCTTTTGACTTCCTTATTTACTATTTTCTTGTTTAAATATGTCTGTGGGACCCCCAAAATACTGTACAGCTCTGTTAAATGTCATTATCAATTAAAAGGTGACTCATCCCTAAAATACTGAGTTAGAAATTACTTCACCTATTTTTCTTTCCTTCAAAAACATTTCTTGATTAAAAATGCAGTGCCCATCTACAGACTGCACTAACACCAGCCCATGATATGTGTTTAGTGATGAGAAGCATTTGCTACCTAATAGAAAATCTACCAGCCTCCCAGCTGACAGAACAAAGTAGGAGGTTCAAGGCTAGTAAAGCAGTGTAGAGAAAAATCTGTTAGCAGTAAAACATTACCTGCTATGCTAGAATGGCTCTTCATCCCCATTTCTTAGCTCTGAAAACTTATAAATCATCTTTTGGGGAAAAAGAACAAATATCCAAGAAAACAGTTTGCTTTTAGTACAATCCTAAAAAATTTAAAGTTCTTAAGTAGGCTGTTGTCACAAAGAAATTCTAAGAACTTCAGCACTAACAGAATGGTTACAAAATGAATATCCTATTTTTGACACCACTACACGTGTCTTCATCATTTCAAAGATTAGGATCCATTTTAGTCTAGCATTTTTTGAACAGTAAACATGACTAAATTTAGAAAATAGTAGTAACAAAATTCATTTAGTTTTTAAAAGTACTATCAGTAATCGCAGAGTTTTTTTTCAGGTTGTGAGGAATAAAAGTCATAAATATATGAATTTTATATTGTAGTTACAACTGAAACTATTTTATAAGCATAAATAATTTTAGTATACTTTGAGTTGCTCTTGCTATACTGATAATCAGATACTTAATTCCCTGATACACTAAGGGAAATGTGTATGAATGGGAAATTAAACTGTTTGGGAGACTGTTGTAGGATTTCACATTATATTTACATTATATCTGCTATTGCCAAGTTCCCTTCAAGTCCAAGTCAAAAGCAGACCTACCTTACTTAAACATAAAATAAATACTCATTTTAAAAATCAGGCTTAGAGGTGAGTAGTCTCTATTACTTCTTTACTATGCCAAGAAGGGGGACTATATAAACTGTTAGCATAAAGTTCCTTAATAACTTAAAGAAAACACAAATCAGAACTTAACCAACAAGCATCATCCATTTCAGAATAGTCACCCTGGCAAGCTATTCACTTATTCCAGGCATATTCAAAACAGAATTAAACATTTTCTGTAGAATTATCTATGTGGGCTTTTTTAAATACCCTCAAAGAAAATAAATGTTATTCAAGAAAGGAGTAAATTTCTAAATATCTGGAAATACTCAATGATTTGAAGTCACACAAGTAAGGCTTAGGAATAAATACATTTTCTTTGAGCAAGAACAGTTAGGTGTTACTATAATGCAATGAGTCCAATTTTTTTTTATGGCTTACAAGGTGGTTCTGAAGGCAGTTTCAAAGAGGAGCAATATACATAGCCTCCCAAGGTGGAAATTTAGAACATTTATTTTGGGTTTTCTGTTTTAAAAAAATATATATTTTATAGTCATACACTTTATCCTTAATAAACCCAGCTGAATTCCAGATGACAAATTTCACATAATGTTCTAATTAAAATTTTTTTTAAGTTTCCATCTAAGAAAGCTGCCTACAAACTTAGGTTCTACATCGGTATGTTTACCAATTTAAACTGCCGTTTAATAATTCTATGCTTGCCTCTGCTTTTATAACTTCGGTTTAATACATCAAATTTGTTTAACTCAAGTTTTTTTCAACCACTTGATCAATAAAGAAAAAAAGTAAGTGCAGTCAAGTTTCACAATCCTCCCAAATTTATGCAGTTAGGATAAATTTTGGTATTCAACATACTCAAGAGCTTTTTCAGACAGCTTCAATAAATGTAATAAATGTAAAAAAAATTTAAACCTTACTTCATTCCCATTTTCAGGCAAATTAAGGTTTCTAATGACAAAGAATCTTTGCATACTTGATTACACAAAAACATCAGAACAGGAAATACCAGAAAGAGAATACTCTAGCATTTATTAATAAAAATATAACAATGTGGGTGGAGTTATCACTATGGCTATTCTTTAGATGGCATACTTCATATCCCTCAACAAAATCCACTGAAAACTTCATTGAAGGCACTTTCAAAAAAATAAAACTGAAAAAAAAATCATTGTAAAGATACTACCTTGGCATTTGAAGGCTTTAAAATACAGTAGTCTTCACGAAACTGTAATTCATGACCTTTCCGGGATTGCATGTAGCAGACCCTAAAAGAGTCTTGATTATAGGAAATACCTACACCACAGTCACAGATGTCATAATGCACTTTAGCCAATGAGCGTCATACTGGTTTAAGCTAAGTGAACTTGGCAGAGCTTTAAAAATTCCACCTTGCATTTTTATAATGCTTTCTAATTTTCAAAGTAAACATACATGCACAAATCCTGTCAGGTAAAAACGCCGTATTTTACAGAAACTGAAACTGTGACAAAAAGCAGTAAGTGACTTTACAAATATATGCAAGAGAGTAAAGGCCTGATCCCTTATATTTTATTTAAAGATTTGCTGTTGACAAAAATTATTAAAGATACATGAGGAACTAACATACCCAATATTAAATATTTCCCTTCAGATAAGTATTAAGATTTCCTGGCTATTCTTTTCTCTTTTTCTCTTAAAATGCCTCTAGTTTTCACATTTGTAAAATTAAGGTAAATAACTGCTGCCTTCTGTGCTACATGGATATTGACAGAATCAAGACTTAATACGGTAACTAGAATAAAAACTTTCACAGAGTTGCGATTTAAATGAAATGAATGCATGCAAAGTGCTTAGCATAGTGCTGTCACATAATTGGTGCTTAATCATTATTAGGGAAAAATAGGTTAACAAAATGTATAGGGAAGAATATAGACACTGTATATTTTAAAAATCTAAATGAGTCAAAAGTAACTCTTATAAAGTATGTGGCTAGTCTGTATTATGTCAATCGACTATTTGTTTCAAATGTCTAGAAGAGACCCAGATAATTAAAGAAGCCTACCGGGGAACTTCGATAACTAAGAATTGAGATATTCAAACTGGCAACACCGCTAATTAAGTGTTCTGTGATCTTTACCTCAACACTTTCTATGGATCTCAATTTCTCATTCGAAAAAATTAGGGGGTAAGATTAGGGGAGCTCTCAAGTTCTTTTAAGTTCTAATCTAAAATAACTGTACCTAAGATAGAAAACAAGCTCTGAGAACCCAAGAGCCCCACCTCTTGGGTGCTAACAACAGCAATAGTTTATTTTTTATGTATCACCAACTACATTATTTTAAATCCTTATCTTATAAAAACCCCAAATCTGTATTCACATCTATTTGTCTTACACTTGATAATCTATAAAGAAAATGTCAAAGAACTAACTTTGTTATACCATTCCCCACCCTAATTACTTCCCTCATCAAATTGATGCGTTGAAAGGATTTTGGAATTTTAGAAACACACACACGTGTTTTGAAAACAATTCATAGTCGTAAAGAAAGTATTTTTGACTCCAAAGTACCTAGTTTGAGGCCACAGACTGTCTCCCTTAGCATTAGAAACTAGGTCTTTGGACTTTTAGTTGAGTATTTTTCTTCTGTTTCTACTACTAAATAACTAAATCAAATTCTTTGGAAGGGACTTAAGGGTTAAAAAAATAAAAAAGGAAAATCTGAAATTTAAATAGTCTTAAAATTAAGGAAGCTCTTATCCTCAGTAATTACAAAAGAAAACATTAAAACAATAACATAAAGTAAAAGTGTCCATAACAAACTGGTAGAGCTTTAGTGTTCAGCATGTGACAATCATAAGGTCATAAGTCACAGCATTGCCCCAAACAGCATGAAATAATAAATCATGTACTGAATTGTATCATTTCACAATAGCTTTCAAAATTTGGCTATCAAATATACTTTCATAATAGCCACGGCTAAATATTATGAACAATTATGAAATCAACTAGAATAAAGGCTAATTTTATTGTAAAAAGAAATAGTAAGTTCACACTTTTTGCAACAAACTGTGTATCTTAAACACTGCATACTTACTGAACTCTCAAATTATTTTTTTACAAAAATAAAAATTCAAGGTAAGATAATGTGTAAACATTTACAACTAATCATATCATTAAACCTTTTTTCCCCTTATATATATTTTTGGTGCCCTATAGTGTGAATGAAAAAAAATTCTAAAACAACAGGTACTTTCACTGAACTTGCTGCATTATAAACACTATTAATCTTGTTGAAACTTGCTAAAAAATATTTTGAAGCACTCAAAATTAATACTTGGGTTACTCTGAAAAAGTATGTTTAAGCATGCAGCTCTATTGGGATGCAATCAATATTTAAATTAGCCCAGGGATAAAATTAGGGGATAACACATTTTCATTCAAAATATTGAATTTAAGGAATGTATTGCAATATAGTTTAAGTGACTGTCTAGCACTTGCAGAACCCCATAATTTATTCTACATATGTATTATGAAAAACTAATTTTCTCAATATTCCAGCAGAAAAAATACATAATCCATAGAAATATATTACCAAAGAAAAAGGTTGCTCTCCAGTCAGTTGACAATGGCTGTAAAAGGGCACTATGAAATATGAAATGATTATATCAATATTAAGACATCAGGTTGACAACATTCAAGTCATTAGATTTTCATTTATTAAACAGCAGCTTAAATAAAAATGGGACAAATATGAACTTAATCTTACCTAAAATAATCTAAAAGAAAGTAAAATGTGTATTTTATCCTTTTTCGGTAATAAAGCATAGTAAGAAACAACAACATAACTCAACAATTAGTATTATATAGCCATGATTAGTTTTAGATTTCTACCTCAAATAAAAGAAGCTAAATTGTAATCCTGATTAATGCATTTCCTTGTGCCTAAATATAGCCCTAAATTTTTCTCTTCTTAAACCTCTAATTCATGACAGTTGATCCAAACTGTTAGCTTTCGGAATTGATCTTGATATTCCTAAACTTATTCATAGCACTGCACATCTCTGTTGCTCCTCCCTCTTCACCTTCCACTACCAATTAATTTATGAACTCCACTGGAAATTCTGTATTTAGAGACATTTACAACGGTACTGAGGAATAAAGAAAGCAACCTGTCAAAATTAGGTGTTTGGGGGTTAAAACCACTGTCTACAACTAATTTTGAACAGCGATAAAATTCTATTTCTTTCTTAATATGTAAAATGAACAAAAATCACCATCACAAGTCACACCCTAATCTAGTTTAGCACAGAAACGATCACACATAATCCAAAGGGGAAGGGAACGCTTAGTAGATCTTTTCTTTTTCAATTCTCAATAGGAATATTTTATTTATTTGAAAAATACAAAACCCAAGTATTAATAGAATATGCCAGAAGAAAATAAGAGCAGTTGGCTCCCTGAAGCTGCAGAAATAAGGAGAGCATGGGCTTTTAAAAATTCTCTGTAAAGGTCAATAAGTAATTGATTTTTTTTGTAGTTATAGCTTAATGCAACTAAATATTTCTTGAAAACTCTTTATGCAATAGGAATCACCAATGTGTATTTTTCATGACTCAGAAATATGAAAACAAGTGCCCATTAATCTGGCAAATACCTGTAAATACTGCATTACACAATTACTCTTGATGAAAATATTACCAGGATGTCCTCAGAAGGGTAAATGCGATTCAGCACAAACCTATTTTGCTTATTTAATTTGCCCCCATAAGTAGTAGCACATAATGAGAACTCACTGCTAATTAAAATTAGGTATAATCATTAAAGTAAAAAAGAATGTGCTTTAAGAACTATGCCTCAGACCTAGTCTAAACTTAATGTAAATTAAGATTTCCTGGTCTGTTTCAATCACCTGTAGGCTGGAGTGGACTAAGATTTATGTAACCAATTAATGCAGATGTTCTGACTTTCACATTAGGCAGTCACATTGAAGTAAACCCTTTCGATACAATCTTTCCTTCACTAAATCTCAAAAGGCCCCTAAAGTGATCTCTACCCACATATTCATTTCACTGTTAATACAATTTGCATTTAACCTACATTTACGCAAGGTATATTTCAGAATAATTCTTTCATAAAATGTATAAACATTAAATAAACAGCAAAAGTGATCAGACTAAAATATATGTAACACAAATAGACAAAACCAAAATAGCATATGAATTATGTTACCAATTATAAAAATATAAGGGGAACAGCCATAGAAACATCACAAGTATTTTCAATCAAATCTGACCACATGCTAGTCACATATTTCTGTATTAGTCATTCCACACTAAAATGACACACCTGAATACACAGTGTTTTAAAAGCTTTTCTTTTACTGATCATATAGTCATAACAAGTTATAGATTTAAAAAATAAGATTCTCATCATAAAGCTAAAAATAAATATTTAAAAGGAAATCTCCTTTAACATTCAGAAATCACTTTACATAAATGAATACCAGAAATATTAAGCTTAAAAAACACTGAAACACCCACTGCCAGAATCTTTAGAAGGAAAAGAAAAAGAAAAAAGGTAGGAAGTAAAGAAAGTATCCATGGGGGAGGGGGTAAATCATACTCAAAACAAATCTCTTCTCTTTATATTTCCTCTTTTTCTGAGAAAGCATTCAACATGATGTTAGCAGAATTTGCTTCACTCATTCTGTATCTGTATAGGTCTTCAATTTCATTACTTTTATGAAATTAGATACAGATGCGACTGAGACATTAAAATTTACATAAATTTTAGTAGTTTCATTAAGTGAAATCATCAGAGCCCTAGACTCTGCCGAAGACTGAATTTACAAGTTCATCCAACATCATTCATTCTCTCCAATAATCCCTTCGTTCAGGATACGAACAATTTTTTAACACTAAAATTTCAACATAATCCCAATAAAAACTCTAATACCACCTAAAACCATTTCTTTTCTCTACCTCTGCCATTAATGCTTAAATGAAACAAGGCTGAAAATCAAATAATGCAGAAATGTGCCTTCGTCAGCAAGTTTATGCTAAACGTACTGAATTTCAGTATTTTTAAAAGCATATTAAGTTAGAATGGCTAGTTTGTTTTACTTAAAGAATAGATTTTGAGAATCAATAAGGTTTCTCTTGTTTTACTATAAATGAACTTAAAAAGAAAATGCTTTACTAAACTCAATCATAATATTCATAATTTTACAATTTTATGTGATAATTCAATGTTGTGGTGGAAGGAAGGAATTGCCTCTTCCCACCCCCAGAGAATAAAGTGAGGATTTTTTTTTTTTTTTTTTTGAAGCATTCTGATAAAAAAAATTTTAGGTGGCATTTTAAAAAGTCAAATTGCAATTTATAATTTTTTTTAATTTAAAAGGAATTCAAGTTATTAGTGGCATTTAATGTTTTTCTATGTAAAGTCAGAAGGTCAGTATTCAATCAAGTTGTGGTCTCAACGTGTTGATTATCTGCTGACCACTCAGGGCCACTGGTCATAGCAAATGTTTGGCTAGAGTCATGTAACATATAGAGAAGAGAAAGCAACTAATTTTAGCTATATCAGGGCTGTTGTTTGGAAACAATAGACTAATTCAATGATGGTTTAAAAGAAACACTGTTTCAATTTATTTGGATGAAGCTTTGTTTTGGGTAATCATAGTTCCCAGTGCTAAGTTAATGCCGTAAGGTACAAAATCTTCAAATATTAACAAAATACCCTGTATACAGTATTATACCTTCTTGTTAGGACACAGACTACTGATTATATTTCCCAATCACAGACTGGCATAAAAATAATCATTTCTTTCGATATTAAAGAACTTCTAAAGAGCAGCATCATCATTGCCTTGCCTACTGCCTCCATAAGGTTATGGGGCCCAAATTAAAAATACATGAAGATGCTTTATGTCATAAAGTACTATAAAAGTTAAAGCATTAAAATCACCTTCAGTGATTTAAGAGTAATTATGTTCACCTACTTATACTCTATATCCCAGATTTTATAGGGTTTAAAAGTTCATAGCAAATGGAAAGTAAGTTTTGTCCCATGCCTTTTCTTTATAGTAAGGAAAATGAAAACCATGCATGATGATTATCAGGACAAAATCCATTACTAATCCCCAAGAGTTTCCTAAGATGTTTTATTTTTCTTTGTATAATTACATTTTATAAGTCAATTTAAGAGTTTCCTACAGATAGCTTAGTCAAATCAACCATACTTAACTCTTTTAAGAAAACCAAGTATGTGAATTCTATCGCCAAAAATTTGCAATTGAAAATTTTAAAACACAGCATGTCTTTTAGCATTTAAAACACAACAGCTTATTCAGTAAGAAACATCTTAAATCTCCTTACTAAAAACATTTTAAACCTTCAACTCAGGTTGAAGTAGTGTTCTTCTAAATAAAAGATAATTATTTAAACAATAGATTAGGAAGTAGCTCGCATTAACCGTAAGAACCAAGGGTTTTTTGTTTTTGTTTTTTGTTTTGTTTTGTTTTTTGACAACTAAGCCTTTTAGAAGAACAGAACATACCCTAAATCTAAGTCTAAATTATTTCCCTAACAAGAACTTCCTACGTGAAGGGGAAAGAAAGAGACATCCTCAGGGTTAGGGATAGCTTTCATAGAAAAAGTATTTTCAAAAATCTGAATAACAGGTTAATGGGAATGATGAATATCATTAACATTTCAGAATGGTTACATACAAATAAATCATTCTGTCTACTATGTCTTCTTTTTTAAAAAAACCCGCTGATTAATCAATCTTGGGTCACTACAATCCACATTTTTATATTTTCCGTCACACCTAAAATGGATATAAAACCTAGCATTTATCTGAATTGGGAATGAGGTTACAGGGTAGAGAAATTAACCTCTACCAACACATATGTCTACATTTAGAACTTTTTTCTGATAATTCCATTTTCTGACCTTTTTGGGTCAGACAGAAATATCAGTATGCTTATAAGTGAGTATAAAAAAAAAAGAGAAAAATCAAATGATAGCTGAAAATTGAAGCTTAACAATTTTGGCCATCAGTTATCTACTTGAGAACGGGAACATGTGAAAGTAAAATTTTGTTTTGCACCATGTTGGCACCAATTCCTCTATTAAAGAGATTGATCGGCAGACATAACTTGTCTACTTTAGGGCAAGAACCCTGTGAGCAAGACCTGTTTCTAATATTATGGTCTGGTACACTGTTCACTGCATTGCTTTAGCAATTTCAAAACTCAAATCCTTTAACAGAAGATTCAGTTTGAAGAACAGGGCTCTTTGTTGGTACTTCTGCTTTTAACCCGTTAATCTCAAGCTAACACTTAACAAATTTACAAATAAGGCAGCACAACTTTTGACTATGTAAGTAAGGGTATCATTTATTGTAATATAAGAACATATTCTAAAACAGCTGAATGAACATGCACAACAAAATATGGTATTGAGACATTATACTCTCCTGAATGTATATAATTTTTCCTTATCTGTTAATGAGCAACATTATTTTTAAAATGTTAAATAAAATCCTCACCATTGGCCAATGGGATACTGAATACCACTATTTAAGGAAAAAAACTGACTTGGTGACGTACAGATGTTACTTAGGTTGTCTACCCTTTCTACTTTCAAAAGGCCACTTAAACTTATTCATATAAAAAAGCACATGAATCTTCAGAGAACACATACAAACCAGTGAAGATTTACAGCTATTAATCTATCTTAAATGTACCATTCTTAAGAAACAGAAGAACACTGATCTTACCTTGAATAGCCATTAGAAAAAACTGTTCGACCAGGGAAGTTCAGAGTCCCCAAGGAAGTCAAGTTGTCGTCTCCAGAACCTTGGCACCTATTCCAATTTTCAGAACCAACGGGAATTGGTGGAATGACATTAAAAATAGGCTTCTGATCCTGCTGTTGAGAAAGGGATGCTGTATTCATGTCATAGTGGTACATCTGTCCTCCAGAGGTACTCACACCATGAACAGAAATGGCAGACATTTTATTACCAATTATATTTGCTCCAGGAAAGCTTGCCTGACAGTAAACTGTGCCCAGTTTCTCTTGCTTAATTACCCCAGGGGTGCAGAGTTCGATGAAATCTTCTTTTTCTGTTTTCACTTGAGGCAGTGTTGCATTATTGGGGCTTGACAAAACCAGATCTCCATTATCCTTAATTTTGGGTTTAGTGTCCGGTAAAATGAGAGGCTTGCAGTCCTCATTCGAATTTCCTTCCAAAAGGAATGAATCGTCTTCTCCCGCCAGAGGAGAAAGCAAACAGTTTTCATCTATCAACAGGTCTGATCTCCAAGGACTCTCATTCGTCTCTTTACCTGGGGACCCAGAAGAAAACTCCAAATCCTGCAAAATGTCAAAGGTGCTTTGGTCTGCGGTATACAATTTCACATTGCCGCCGTTGGTGCCAGTATGGCCCTTCAAATTTTGCTGTTCTGAAGATCCATCAGAGTGAGTTTTTGGAAACTCCTTCTTTGTGGGGGCAGCAGACACAGCAGTGGATGCTGAACTCTTGGGGTTCTCTGGAACACTGGTCGACCTATTGAGGTTTGCAATGCTTTCTTCCAAAAGCTTTAAGTCTGTTTCCCCCGAGGAAAGGCTGATTTGGCCCTGCTGTGGGAATCCCAGGTCATTTCCCATCACTTTTGTTTCTGTCTCTCCCATATACAGTCCCATTGAGAGAGAAACTGCTTTGGAGAGATCTGGCTGCTGCGCATTGCTTACTGAGCCTTTTGGAAAATCAACCAAAAGTCTTCGCTGCTTGGAGTCTGACTGAGAAGCGACAGCCAGTGAGGGTGAAGATGCAGAAACCTTCACAGTAGCTCCTCCCCTTAGGGTTTTATAGAAGTCCATCACATTTCCCCTCTCCTGAGCAAGCACACTACTGGGGTTTTCTTCTCTACTGGGAGTTAATGATTCTTTGGAGTCCATCAGTAAATATCAACTACAAAACAAAAAACAAAAACGGGGGGAAACATCATAAATTCTAAAGTAACATTATCTCCCTGATCTGATTAGTAAGAGACAGCTTGTTAAATGAACCTTTTAGTTAACTCCGAATCAAATTCTTTGTTACCAAAAGAGTAATTTCTATCTTTCAGAATAAAAAGCCATGTCTCCTGCTCCCATTCAGCGTGCCACATTTAAAAGTACAATGCAGTCCATTTGCACAGCTGAGGGCAAAATTGTATCGAACTAAGCTTGGCTATTCATCCTGCCACTCACTGAACGTGTAGCTTTGTTAATCACAAACATTATAATTCATTACATCTGATTATTCTAAAGGTTCAAGTTGATGTCAAAGTATTTAATTTCAAAAAAAAGGAAGTGTGATCATTAAAATTCCTACCTCTTTTCAACCAAGGCTGTTTGCTTTTCTGAGAACCAATACATATAACATTTGACAAATACTGTGCTAGAATTCCTCAATCCCTAATTACTTCCAAATTTCCCTCCTACCAGCTACTCACACATCCAAACCTTTAAGTACAACCAACTGGTGAACCATGCACATTTTCTTTGAAAAATAAACGATGTTGATCTGCTTATCTTCCGACAGGCTGGGAAAAGGCTTTTTAACCCATACTTCTGACTGGATGTGCCTACCTCCAAATTTTGGATATATGAAATAAGATACACATTATATAGGTCAACTAAAATTTAGATTTTAAAGAGCAGAAGACAATGTGTAGTAGCTTCTCACTACATTGTTAGCTTAAATAACTTAAATATAGCTGACCCTTATCATAACTCACAAAACCATGTAGATCAAGCTACACTTGTTTACATTGCTTGAGATCCTCAATATGAAATGCTATTACATCTCCAAGTTCTTTCCTTTCCAAACAAATATCGAAGTACCGAAAAATGGAAAAACACAGAATCGTAAAATCACATTCATATAAATTCAGGTACAACGGTATCCAGTAAAATGTTCAAAATAATTTTCTCTGCCTTCACCTATCCCAATTCTCAGCCTATTCTCAAGAGAATAAGACTGTTAGGATATCGTTAATCAGGGTGTTTTAAGAGATGGACTAAGACTGAGAAGCACATTTGGGACAGTATAGTCAAATCCTGCCCAATAAAAGGAAACTTTTCCTATACGATGACGTTAGGCAACATAAATGTCACTGGCCCTCACTGAAAAGTGAATATGAAGGTAAAGAGAGGGGTGTGGACTTGCCACTACAAATCTTGAGGGTAAACTGCTTATCTCCCCACCCTCTGCCCTGTTTATCTGAGGTGATAACGATCTCTAAACACGAGGTATCAAATGGAGCCCAATGAATTTCCATACCGTTTTCTGACAGCTGCCTTCAAACCCGAAACCAAAACAATACTTCCTAAAACGAAAACGCTCCCTCAAGCGACATTATCCCCCAGTTTAAGTTGCAAATAACCCAACCACATTAATCGGCCCTAATGAACCATGCCAGAGGGTCTTAAGTGGTATTACAAGGTTGCAATTATCAAGTCTGCAACCCCAAACGTCACACTAGCAGTTGTCGAAAATCGCAACACAAAACTATTACGGTTACAGGGAGTCTTTTTCTAAAAGGGGCCACTTAGAAACCTCAGGCGCGAATTGACAACAAACGCTAAAGAGCAAGCCCTTGCGGGGCGGGGGCGGGGGGTGGGGGAGAAAAAAAGTGCGAGGTTAAAAGAGAAATATGTCCAGACCTGTTGAGTTCTCTCTCCGACACGCCCACTTCCACCAGATAACGCTAGCCCCTGCCGGAGTCTCCAAGTAGCAAGCTGTCAGCCCCCCGCGTGTGTACTCTCACGCGCCCTGCACGCCCTCCCCAAGCCAGGCGCGACGGGGCCTCCCCAGAGCCCGGGCTCGCGCT
>NW_012104732.1:1218409-1263062 GCF_000951045.1 Mandrillus leucophaeus | reverse complement strand
CCCGACCGTCCCCCACCCTCTTCCCCGAGTCTGCGAGGCGGCGGCGGCAGAAGGAGGCGCCGCCTGCCAAGTTCAACCCCCACCCCTCCCGCCCATTGCGCTCACACTCGAAGGAAGTTGCACGCCAAACGCAAAACCTCCAGCGAGCTGGATTTCTTTGCACTTTTATTATTATGATTAAAGAAAGCAGGGGGCGGCAGTCCTAAAAGCAAGTTGCAGGCGAAATAGTAAGTTGCTGGCGAAGTATGCGTCCCCTCCCCAAACTCCTGACCTCTCCTTCCACCCCGACCAGGGCCCGCGTCCAAGTTCCCGGTGCAGGCCCCACCCCCAAATTTTGACATTTGCTGCCCTCGACTGTATGCGTTGCTCACCCTATCACGTTCATGGGACCCCAGCCCCTACAAATAAAATACGGGCAGCTTTAAAATGCCAGCGTTCAACTCCCTACAGCTGTTCCTGTTACGAGCTTCCCCCTCAGTCCGAGGGGAAGGAAACACGTGGCCCGTCCTGAGAGAGGAGAGGGCCGTGGGGCGAGGGAAGCCCCCGCCCCAGCTCCCTTCCCTAGCTCGCCGCGTCGGGAAGGCTTGCGCGATGCCTGGACCGAGCCTCGTATCTTGTGCGGCACAGATTATTTTTGTGACTCGGGGAAAGGTTGTGCTGTGTGGCTTTAGGGTTTGGGGAGGTAACTTTTGCGCTCCCACAGGTGACATCGCTTGCCAGCTCCTGACAGGGGCGGGGGCTGCCGCAGCTCCACCTAGTCCTGCTCGGGCGCTCGGCCACAGCCACTCTCTGTCCTCCCGCCGCGCTCAGACTGACGGCAGCCGCCTCTGTTCTGACATCTTGGAGACGATTGGGGAAGCGCGTCCCGGAAGCCGCCCGCCGCCATCTTGGTAGGGTACAGTGACGCCAGCCCGACCCCGCGGCCACCATCTTGGCAAAGGTTCGCGATCGCGGGTAGCCTAAGCCGTTCTTCCTCGGTTCTGAAGGGTAAACGGTTCCCTGTGCGTTTTCTAGTGTGAAAGGAAAGAAATAGGCTTTCAGCAAGCCTCTTGTCCGGAGACGATCTACGGAGGCCGCCTCCAGAGGATTCTGGAACCGCCATCTTGGCAAAGGAAGAGATACTCGCCACCTCGGAAAAGAAGAGGGAACCAATCTTATGCCAGCGTAGAACCCTCAGCCAGAAGAATTTTTATGAAGGGCGCTGAGCAACTCCATGTTAACAAAACCCCTTTCTGGACTCAGAAGGCAGACTCCGCTTCTCTTTTCCCTTGGCACAAGTCAACTAGAAGGAGGCCCTTGCTTCGGATGCTCTTCTGTGAGGCTCTGAGAGCGCTAGTTGACCTAGTTACCCCTTTTTCCAGTTTCTGAGCCTCAAGCACTAGAATGAGATGTCTTTCTTTAATTTGGCCTCTAAACTACCAACAGTGTCATGGGAAACAAATCAAGACCCGACCCTACAATAATGTTTTACACGTTTTAAAAGTGAGTTAAATAGCCCGTGCTAATAATTATCCTTGTACATGTGCTTAAAATAACTAAGAATTCTATTTATATATACATATACGTATACATATGTATATACATATATATGTATATAATTAAGGGGAAAATACAGTTGTCTAATGGAACACATCTCCCCATGCCATAAGCCTGTCTCACTGCTGAATCTCTGGTCTAAGAATCCACCTTGTCGCTCATACGTGCTCAAATCCTTAGTGGTAGGTACTCTGCTTAAATAATTTATGATTTCACAAGAGTTCCCAATTATTCTCCCTCCATTTTTTTTCTCTGCAGATCTTAACAGGGAAGAATACTCACATAGTTTTAAATATGCCATTGAAAACACTTTTAATTGAGCAAAAAAAATAAACTTTTCCTAATTTCTCTCTTCAGTGATCTAAATGTGCCTGTTAATTTTTTAATTTGATAGCAAAAAAATTCTCATTCTTTAGTCTTCCGCATTCATTTGGAAGCATGCATAAACTGTAAGTTAACCCCTCTTTTTCAGAGTAATACAAATAGTTATGATTTGTGGCTAACATTTATTGATCCCCACTCTTCTGCTGCCCACTTTTGCTGACAACCATTGAACGAGATAGGTATTGTTATTCGATTTTTCAATATGAGGACAACAGGCTTACAGAGGTTGATGCTTGTCTAAGTTCACACGGCTTCTGTGCATTAAGAGAGGAATTAGACAATATTAAAGTGATTTTCCTCACTGAGCTCAATCATTAACATGGAGTAGTATATCAATTCTGTGATAGGCTTACAATAAGTGCTTATGGAATTTAATTCAAGAGATGAACTCCAGTGTACCAGAAAGGATATGAGATTTAGCATTATAATAATAACACGATTCTAACAAAAGTCAACATTTATTGTGCATCTGCTGTCTGACAGGCACTATTGAAAGTGTTTTACGCACAATATCCTAAGTCTTTAGGTATGGCATTTACTAATCTGTAACTCTGGGAACTTATAATTACTACAAGAAATAGGATGAATCCCTGTCTGAGTGGGAATGTATTTGATTGTCTTAGAAGCAGAGGTGGAAATGAAGGTGATGTATTCAAACTCCATCAAGGCAAGGACCTGATCTGTCTTGTCATAGCTTTATGTCCCACTCCTGGAACAGAGCCCACTACATAGTAGGCACCCAGCAAATACATTACAGGGTTATAATAACATCGACTCAACTAGTTAGCTAGATGTAAAATCACTTTTACTGGGTTATTGTCGTGGCCAAATGGGTTATAAATAGTGTATGGATAATACTCAAGATCCTCATTTTTATTGTCTTGTGTTTAAACATCCGAGTGCTCCCCCCATTTTTTAAAAAGTAAACCAGATTAGATTCATGATTGTATTTTCTTGTAGTATTCTGCATACTTTGTTAGCACATTACAATGATAGTTCATTATTTGTGCCCCCATTTGTTACTTCTCTGTGTCACCCACCAGAATAAAAGCTCTGCAAAGGAAGGGACTGTGTCTGTTTGTTCACCCCTTTATCACTAGTGCATAGTTGGTGCTCAGTGGGTGTTGGTTAAATGAATGAATACTATATGGTCTTAGAGAGTATGTCCTAAGGCCAACAAAACCTTAAGCCTGACTAATAACCAAACCACCTGATACATTGATATCAGAAACTGACATATTACCCAATGAGTTCTCCCATTCTCTTCATGTTTTATCATCTCCATTCCCTCGAAAATAATCCAAGCTGTACTCTCAGATTACCCCTCCAAAACATCAACTAAATCATGCCGTGCTCCTTCTCAGGTATATACAATAACTCTTGATTCTAGTGCTACACAGATCCCAACTCCCGGTATGGTATTTAAGATCATCACCTTTACCTGCCCCTTTTGTAGAAAGTGAAGCCTTCTAGCGGATGTGATTGAACTGGAGTTTAATTTAAAAATTAAGGAAATAGTTTCAAGAAAGATAACTTGCAAACTTCAAACTTCTGAAACCTAAAACCTATGATTGAACATTTATTTTCTAATCTTTTGATGAAGGTCTAAAGCTTTTATGAGCCCACTGACTGGAGTTCCACGTCTTCTTTAGTGTGTGTATAAACTATACCTGTAATGCACTGATGTAGCGTAGCAGTTAAAAGACAGACTATAAAGGCCAAATACAGCCTCCACCACTAAAAGGAATGTAACCTCGGGCAGGCTAACTCTCTGTGCCTTTTTCCATCATCTGTAAAATGGGGATAATAATAGTACTAATTTATAAAGATTAAACAAGTTTGATATATGTGAAGTGCTTAGACTAATTCCTGGGTCATAGGAAGTATTTACTCATCATTAGCAATTATTATTCATCTGTAGAATTACTATTTTCCCCATTTTTTAACAAAGTGGAGCAAGAAATTAAAGATACACATTCAGTATCTATGACCTGAAATGCTTAATACTGAAAGTGTTTTAGATTTTGGATTTTTTTTTTTTTTTCTGATTTTGGAATATTTGCATTATAATGAGAAATCTCAGCGGTGGGACCCACGTCTAAACAGGAAATTCATTTTTGTTTCATATACACCTTATAGCCTGAAGATAATTTTGTACAATATTTAAAATAATTTGGGGCATGAAGCAAAGTTTGTGGTAAGTACTTCCACGTGGGATTTTTCATTTGTGGTATCATAACAATGCTCAAAAAGTTTTGGATTTTGGAGCACTTCAAAATTCAGATTGTCAAGTTACGGATGTTCAACACGTACTTTTAGAATAATTTTAGTGCAGATTTCTAAATTTTTATGCTTCCTTGTTCCTGCCCCCACCCCAATCTTTTAAAATTGTCTTACATCCACCTTGCTTGACAGCAATTGTAAGTCAAGGAAGGCTTTATGGCATCTTTCCATTTAGATTTTGTAGAACAATTTTTTTATACTCATATTTCATCATTTTACTTAATGTTTAATCAAATTAAGTAAGTACAGTAATAAGCAACAAATGGCATAAACATGTTTGGGAAGCAAAAGCACCAGGAACTGTTGGTAGCTCAACTGATGGGAGCAGAATCGTGTGAAGTGCAGAAATGACCATGGTTCTGGTGTTCAGTGAACCCTGGGCGTCAATCCATTGTTTTCCAGGGAGACTGGAGAACTGGATCAGTTGAGATCAATGTATTGAGTAGTGTCTGTTACAAGATTCTGTTAAAGAAAGGACATAACACACCACATTCATTCCCACGTCTCCTGTTGTTTATCACATATATTTCCTCTTACATAAGCATACTTCCTTGTGACTTATTTTCCTATAGTCCGTGATTCTTTGTCATGGCTTCAGTTTCCATTTATTCTTTTTTTCTGTACTCTCCCACTTTAAATGTGTGATGTTAAATATAAATTGGAATCATGTATACATGTATTGTGTATATGTATTAATAATTTTGAACATGTTAATTTTAAGCCCAAACAGCTTTTATTGGTGGTTAGAACTTACTTTAAAAAATTATTCCTGCAGCTATCATAGCTATTATTTGTCTCTTTAAAATAATATCTTGACTTTGGAAAATACTTCTATTCCTATTTAACTTTATAAGGTAAGAGGTTCAAGGGAACCCAGCTGAGCTTTGAATGACCCATCTCTGTCTGCCTCAATATTTGTATTTTATGCCAGACATGCCTATTATAAACAATTCACACTAGTACAGCAAGTTCTTAATCATAATGAACTCCACTTTGGTATTCCTCTTTGTAATTAGAATTAACATTCCCGCCTGGACTGGGAAATGCTAAATTGTTACTAGCTTCCCTGCTGTTTTGATGTTTTTCATGATGCTTTCAATGATTTCATCATAACCAGCCTAAAATATCACAATTTGTGCTCATATGCATGAAATGCCCTATGGGTGTCCTGGTTGACTTTATTCTTTATGCTGGCAGAACTTAGTTTAAGCAATACCTGATTCAAGGATGAGGCAGACATCAGCAGATAAATGAGATAAATGTTGCCATAAGCAGGAACTCAATATTTTTAATGTTTGGAAGCACTAGAGCAAGCACACTGAATAATTGCAACAAGTATTACGTACTTTGTTTTTCATTTGTGGCATTTGTGGCTCCCCATATGTCATTAGCTTTCTTCCTTTTCTGATTTAATCTCCTTTTCTGTCCCATGTTCCTTTGGTAAAGAGTGTTTCAATCTGCCCCACTGCTATGTGGAATCTTTCAGCTCATTTGAGAACCTACATTTCCATTTTGGTTCTTATATCTTCTTATTTATTAGAGCACAAGGTTTTGGTTTTGTTTGTGTTTTGTTTTGTTTTGTTTTAAGCTAACTTAGAAATAGTGGGGTTAAGATGAAAACATTCTTGGTATAGGGATCCCTTAACAAGATAAGATGATACTTCACATCCAGTTCCAAAGTGCTACAAAGGATATTTGTTACCATTGAAAAAAAATTGTTTTGAGAGAGTATTTGTTAATTAAATTTTCTCTATCCTCTTGTTGAATTTTCAATACAATACCTGGTTTTTAGACCCTATTCTGTCATTTACTTACTTGAATGAACCTGGGGTAGGCATTTAATTTTTCTCAGCCTCATTTTTCAATCTGTAAAGGAAGGATGATGATATCTACTCCACCTATCTCACAGGAAATAATGTAGGCCTCACATGGGATCATGTGTTCAAAAGTTTTTAAACACTAAGCTTTATTTGGAAAACTTAGAGGGGCTTATAGAATTTTTGCATTATCACTTCACCACAACAAAAATGAAAATTATCATTGCCTATTTTCACTTATTTCCCAGGTAATCAGTGCAATGGGCAGTCTGGAATTTTAGGCAGGGGAGTGATAATTCGGAAGTGCACCGGAACCAGTTGTACCAGTTTGCAAGCACTGTTAAATTTTCAGAGATTTTGTAAGTCGGTTGTTAATCACAGTCATTATTAAAAACCAAATTATTTATAAACTTACAATCAAATATTTTAACAACAAAAATAAATGCTGAAAACTTCACTGCCTAATTATTTTACTCCGTTTTACTATTATCTGTGCTCTTAAAGTTATTTATATCTGTTCCGTATAGGAACATACCGTACAATGGTATGATACAGTGTATCCCTTCCTAATGCTGCATTCAGAAATGTTATTTTGGTAGTTTGAAATCAACCATGGTGGAGTACCTATACTATAGAAATTGGGAAACATGACAAACCAGAGCTTAATTTGTTGATTGTCTAGACTGACACAATAGAAGAACTTTTAATAATGAAGATTGAACTTAAAAGTGCCTTAGTTCTTGAACACAAAAACTTGAGGAAATATTTTTCCAGTACTTGAAAACTATTATCAGCAAAAGAAGTCACTCCTGTCATTAATGAATGAGTTTAGTTCCAACATCCATTTTTGTTGCTTCACTTTTATCTCACTCATTAATGTAAAAATATCAACCAACATTCATGTTGGGACTTCAGTACCATGAATGACTTCTTTGCTGATTGAATATTAATCAGATATTTATTTGTGGTCTGATTTTGCCAAACATCATAGAATTTCAGCTGTAGGTTAGCTATGGACACAAGTATTCTGCCAAAATCACTGAAACAGTTTTGTGAAAATCATGTGGCCATATAGAATTCACTATTTAAAAGTGTTATATCTTTTCTTTTTGTAAATTATGTGATATATATATGTAAAAATTATAATAAACACATAGATACTCTGTTCCCCTCAGACAGCTGTTAAACATTTACTAACACACTAATGGACATAATCTAATTTACTATTTGAAAAGCTCATTCTGCTTGCGATATGGAGTATGAGTTGTAGGGGCTAAGGGAGAAAGCAGGGAGAGCAGTGAGGAGACACGCACATTGGTCCAAGGAAAGATGACAAAGTTTGTATTGGTTGCAATGGCGGGGAAGCTGGGGAGCTATGGTTGGACAGGAGAGGTATTTTGGAGGCCAAAGGTAAGCAAAGCAGTCATCCAGCAGCTCTATGGAAGAGATGGACTTAAGCAGGCTCAGTTGAGTGCATAGAAAGCTGCACCAGAGAAAAGGAGTCAGGGAGGAATGTAGTAGGAAGTAGGACATGTTGGCAGTTCTAGGATAGATAAAGGTAAATATCTTTATAGCAGATGGAGAAAGTTAGGCTGGATTGTTATTTAAATGTCGAATTGCCTCAAAGTGCAGGTGGGGAGAGGAAGCTGCAAATACCAATAACATGTTGCAGCTGGAACTCACATACTAAGCTACTCATCTAGGAATTTCATTGATTTTTGCCCACATGGAGGGGTTATTTGTTCATCTCCATGCCTTGAGCCTATTCCAATTTATAGTAGTTTTTTTCTCGCATTTGGCGATTTTAATTATAAAACTCTCACACTGAATCACCCTGTGTTACACATATATTGCTGCCCCCTTTCATGCTTCTCACTACTTCATTCCTGGTTTTTCTTTGCTATGCCATAAAGAAGGACCCTACAGAAAGCCATCCTATTGTCTTGCCTATTAGTTGTCAGCAAACTTCTGGCAACCTTGGTTTTTCCACTTTCCCTGCTTCCTCCATTATGACATACAATCTGTATTCCACATTACAGGTTTTTTGTTTGGGTTTTAACATTTTTCAAGAGAAGTTATTACATTTTATGGAGTTTAAAAAATAGTAAATGTTTTGAAAAAGAAAGAATCATGTCTCCACATTCACCCACCCTTTCAACCCTAATAACCAGAAGAAGAATTCTCAGCTATGCAGCTTCCAATGACTAACACTTTGAGGATTCAGTTTGGAGATGTTGTTTACTTTGGTCTTCTGATAATTAGCTATTTTATGCATGGTTTCAATCAATCAGGGAATGTTTATTAATAGAAGAGATTTTCTTAATTAATATTCTCTCCTATTCATTCATTCCTTCAACAAAAGAGAATTCCTTCAACAAAAGAGAATTCCTTCAACAAAATAGCAACTATTATATGTTAGGCCCCAGTATAAGGCTACAGGGATATAAAAATGATCAAATCTCTTCTCTGGAGGAAATGGAGACAGATACGATTACAAGTCATTATAGAACAATGCAGACTTACAGAAATGTGATAGATGCATAAGGCACTACATAAGCTTCAAGAAGTCATCTGGTGTTTAAGATCAGGGAAGTGGGTGTGGATATGGAGATGGTGTTGGGGAGGGTTTCCTAGAGGTGAGCAGGACTGACTTGAATTAGGAAGGGTTTCCTTCAAGTTATTTGTTTTTTTTTTTTCTCTTGGAGATAATACTTCTAATGGAAACTTGTAGTCAACATTCATTAGGTCATTTTTTCGTGCATTTATAAGAAACCCAACTCTTAAAACAAAAACAGAGTTTTTTGATTCACTGAAAAGTCCAGAGGAAGTTTAATTTCAGGCATGGCTGGATTCAGGGGCTCAAATGAAGTCAAAAGGGCTTAAATTTTATCCCTTAGCTTCATTTTCCTGTTTTGTTTTGTTTTGTTTTGTTTTTCTGGAAAGGTTATCTCCACCTCTCTACCTGGTGGCCTGTGGCACCTGAATTTAAAACATCCTGCCACGTTAGTAACTTTAGTGGAAAGAGAGTTCTTTTCTTTCCCCATAATTTTAGTAGTTGTTCCTGGGAGGGGTTTCACTGGTCCAGTTGGTTCAAATGCTTATCCCTGGACCAATAACTATGACCAAGGGATGTCAGGAATGTGTACTCTGATGAGCAAAGCCTAGCTCAGGTGCCCACCACTGACACCTAAGAGTGAGGTACAAATGAAAGAGAGAGAAGAGGAGGTGCTTCTCCAAATAATTGGAGATTTTAAATTTAAATAGGAGAAAAGGAATTTCTGGGCATGCAGGAAAAAACCCAGATGTCCATGACAATAGCTCTTTATCAAAATATTAACAGTGACATAAACATCATATTGTACATTTTAAGAGAATTAGACATGACTTAAAATGTTTGTCAGCAATGGAAAGAACCCTGAAAATTAAGTATAGTTGTTACAAGTTTTATTGGTTTCACTTCCTGCCTTTAACAGAATGTCGGTTTGTACTTTGAAATTTCAAATGTTACACAAATGAATTGACGATTGCTTTGCAGAAATAGTATCTCCACTTAATTGGGCCTTTTTTGGGTGATGAAGTGATGTTTACAACTTTTAAGCTAGTTTTATCGTCTTCCACTGAAGGAGTTTGTCTCACTTGACTATGATTCCAACAATATGATGGGTATAGGCGACTGCAGTGAGCCTCTGTCTGCTTATTTTGCTCCTTCTATCTTGACAAACTGAATGTCACGCAAATGTCTCCAGCCTCTGCACTGGGCAGGCAGGAAGCCAGAACCAGTAATAGAAGCAGTAGGCACTCTGTGAATACTTGCTGATTAATTTTAGCTCCGTGGGCCTGATGGGTTTTCCATCCCTATAATTACCATCAGCAAATAGTTATTGAATGATGTCCAGCATATTTTTATTTCCCTTTCCTTGATCCTGATTTTCATTTTCTATTTTACCTCTCTGTGATTTTATCGCACATGTTTCTGTTCATCAGACCAACAGAGCCTCCTGTGATTAGTTTATAATTACTCAAGTTTATTTCTACCTATGAGATATCTTTATCTATCTGTCTAAATTTGTCTTTGTTATGACCCAGTTCAAGTTCTTTCTGGAATTAGGGAAAGGATGAAGTGTGAAAAAAAAAGGAATTAAATAGTTTGGTTATTGAATGGCTATTTTGTGCCTGATGCTATATTAGTACATTTCCACATTTGCTTTACAAGTTAGTATTTTTAATTAGAAGTAATGCTTAACAAGCCTACAAGTACTGACTGGGCTCACTTTATAGAGAAAATGGAGAGCAGTGAAGGGTGAGGAGGTATGAGTTATGGATATGACAATTGGGGAAAGATCTTACAGAAGAGAGATTGGGGCCGTCCAAGAAAAATCGTTATCTTTGTGTAAATGGCATTACAAGGATGAAAAATAACTTTAGATATTACTTCTGTTTAAAAAAAAAACTTAAAAAGATGCTAGAAAATAACACATACTTATTGTAAAAATCCAAACATACAGAAGGTAGAAATGTATAAAGGTAAAAACTTCCTCACACA
The DNA here is from genome assembly GCF_000951045.1 of Mandrillus leucophaeus. Lineage (NCBI taxonomy): Eukaryota > Metazoa > Chordata > Mammalia > Primates > Cercopithecidae > Mandrillus > Mandrillus leucophaeus. The sequence continues at coordinate 1,252,499 of NW_012104732.1, read as the reverse complement.
ATCCCATTTTGCAGATCTAACTATTTTTTTCTTTTTGTATTTTGATGGCAGCAAAGATGTAACTAATTTTGTTTTTACGTATATTCCAGATCCCCCACCCCATTTTTCCCCTCTTTAAAAACTTTTATTATGTGAAATAGAAAGTAGAATTGTGACTATCAGAGGCTGGGAAGGGCAGGGGGAAGGGGATGGGAAGAGATTAGTTAACAATTACAAAATTACAGCTAGATAAGAGGAATGAGTTCTGATGTTCTGCAGTACCTTAAGGTAAATGTGATTAACTATAATTTATTGTATATTTTCAAACACTTTTTGTCTATGCATGGATGCATGAATGCATATGTTTTTTAAAAACAAAAATGAGATTTTACTACATGTTTTTCATGTTTTTTTCAACCTTTATTCATCAAATGTTATTGGACATCTTTTTATCTTTTCAATATTTTCAGGTAATAGTAGCACAGTATACCGTTGTTTTAACCTTTTCCTTTTTGAAGTATATTTAAATTGTTTTCAATTTTTCACTATCGCAAGACATGCCGCAATGAATATTCTTGTATCTAGATCTTTGCACTATTGTACAATTATTATAGAATTGAAATTTCTCAGGCAAATATGATTTGCAACAATTATCAAGCACCCAAAAGTGCCACATTATTGGGTGTATTTTAAAAATGCTTATCCACTGTCAGTTCATTTTCTACTTTCATCTTCCTTTAGACATTCTAGAAAAAATCAATTAGTGCAGGAGTCATGGATGGCTATTCAGGACAGGCTACAACCTGGAGACCCCTCATGTTTTGCTATTGATACAGTTTTGGTGAATCCATCCTTATGTTAAATGCATGAACAATTTAAGAGGATTGGTTTACATATGAACTGGGAAGGAATTATTTAGGGATACCATAATGCTTGATGACTGCCTCCGTCCTACCAGGGACCCTGATCTGCTGTGTTGTGGCCACATGGTAGATAGGTATTGTTTTGCTTGCCAAGCATCCACTCTCCACATATGATACTAGGAACTAACATTTCCTTTGGAAAACTATCCTTTCCCTAACTTTGGTCCATGCGCTTATGGTGGTATTAACCCATCTGTAACTCTGCATGAGCCAGGTCTGGTAATATCAGAGATGGGCACATGATGAGGACACATAAGCCTTAATTCTTGGCTTTCTGGGACTACTTGGAAACTTGCCTTGTTTCTCAACAGGAATAGCTAAGCTGATACGATGCAAGCTTGGAGCAGCTGTGGTCTACCACTTAGAGACTCCATTAAATTGAGGTTTTTTTTTTAAAAAAAGCAAAGAGATCTGGAAAAGATTCCCAATTATATAATTTGAATGTCTCGATCCTGAGGTTAGGACTCCTCCTAGACTTGACTATTACACACTTCAATACATTATTCCCCCTCCTTCTCTTCCTCCTCCTTCCTCTTCAGCCAGCTGGAGTTAGCTAACACTTGCATCGGAAAGGATCCTGACCTCAGAAGTAAACGTCTAAAACATGGGGGTGTTGCTCCTTCTGGAAGAGAGCAGGAGGTTAAGGTTACCAGACCTGGAGGATGACTCCAAAAGAAAAGGGGAGCCCAAAAGAGAAGCCAGTTGAATGTCTGAAAATAAACTTTACCTGCTTCACAAGTTTGGCTCGAGTTTCCTTTTAATGATTAACTAGATGAGATGGTCAAATTCCTTCTTTATTTAAAATACACAAACATAAATAAGAATATCAATCTTCAGTTAATTCACCTATTCTGGTTACATCTGCCTCAGGTTTTCATTTTTTTTATTAATACATTCATTGCTTTTCTATTTTAGGCTGTGTTTAAAAAGAGAGAGAGAGAGAGAAACCTGGTAATCTTCTAAGAGAAATGTCTTATGTAGTTTTTCTTTAGGGCCTACTTTCCATATTGATCCAGCCTTTTGTTTTATCATTTTATTTATAGTAGACTTGGTAATATATTAACAGTACCTGTAAATATGATCTAGTGGAATTATGTATTAAAATATTTTAATATCTTCTTAGCGTTTGCCATCTTAAAACTGAAACTTGATAGCTGAAGAAAAAGCTCCATTAAGATGAAAAATCAATCCCTTAGTGGAATTAAATCCACAACGCTTATAAAACATTGCTTCTGTCTTATTTACATAAACTTTATACTTCTCTCTCTCATCAGTGGCAGGGGAATACGGAGTAGGATGTCATTAGTTGGATTCAATAGACATTTATTTACTTATTAATAGCTCCAGCTCAATCTGGAGCTTGAAATAGACTTGAGACTCTACCTCCTAGTAGACACATGTCTTTAGCAAGTTACTTAACTTTTCTGAATGTTAGTTTCCTTATCTGAAAAGTAAGCTTAATAATATTACCTGCCTCACGAGGTTCTTATACAGATTAAATAAGATACTCTCTGTAAAGCATTTAGCATGGTCTCTGACATTTAATTAATGCACGGTAAAGTAATTTTGTTATTATTACACTTTCAGAAAGTGAGATAGCCCTGTAGGCATACCCCAAGCAGAAAGGACACGCACACACACTATGCTAACTTCCTTCAAACTAAGCCCCTTTTCTCCTTACATCATGGATTGTGAAGTGAGCACCTGTCCAATAAAAGAAAGATTCTGTAAAATAAATCCAGGCACTGGCTGGAAATTTTCACTATATGATTTATCAGGACTCTCCCGGCTGTGAGGTCCTATAATTCTATAAACCACACAAGTTTACATATCACTGTGGGATTTGATCCTTATGAAACCCAAGAGAACCATAGATTTTCCACATCCAGCTGAGCATGCTCAAATACAGACAGACATTTAAAAGCACAGACATTGATCACGTGCTCTTTAACCAGCAAAATACTACAGCCAAAAGAAACAAAAGCACAGAGAAATGAAATGATTTGTTTGAAGTCTCATTGATTTGCCAAGAAACTAAACTGAACGTGCAAGCTTTCCTAATTCCTAGTTGGGTTCTCCACACACTAAACATAGTGATATATAATCCTCAGATGTCAATATTTACGTTTTATGAGTTTATTGCTTGTCATGTGTTAACTCATAAAGCCATTTATTTACTTGTATCAGTGCCATCAAAAACCCTTTAATTTCATGATCACAGTTAGTATAACATAGCAGACAAAGCACTGGGCTGGGCACGAGGGGCTGGGTTTTGGTTTTGGCTTTGTCCCCCTTTCTTCCTGCCCTCAACTGCATGATTTGGGTAAGTTACTTTTCCCCTTTTGGACTGTTTGCCTTTCTCTGCTTAGGCATCTGGACTTTCCCTTCCCTTCTTCCTCAACCCACACAGAAGTAATTATGTGTCTTTCATTATCTCTAGCTGCAAAGTTTTTATTAGACAGCCCATATTTACTGGTCATCTGCTGAATGCCTCTGTGCAGGAAGCTGGAGATAGAGGTAAATAAGGTATGGTCCCTGCCCTCAGGGCTTTCCCAGTTAAGAGGGCACAGGGTGTGAAGGGAGCACAGGTCAGAAGGTGAAGGCAGGGGTGAGGGAAGGCTCCTGGAGGAGGCAGGATGAGACTTAAAGGGTGAACGGTTGGTGCTGGGTGGCAGGCAGGTAGATATAAGCTCCAGTGATGACAAAGATTATGCTGAAAGGAAGAATAGTGTTAACAGAACTAGCTTGGACGAGGGCAGAACTAGAAAGAATCCAGACTGATACTCCAAGTTGTGTGACCTTGACCTAGTTACCTCTGTTTTCTCATCTACTAAGTAGGCATAATGATCGGGTTTCCTCTTAAGGCTGTTTTGACAATTCAATGAGATTACGTTTGCTAATTTTAGTGCAGTATTTGGCATTACTGTAGATCAAATATCCCTAATCCCAAATTCTGAAATCGGAAATGCTCCAAAATCCAAAACTTTTTGAGAGCTATCATGATGCTCAAAGGAAATGCTCATTGGAGCATTTCAGATTTTGGATTTTTGGATTAGGGATGCTCTACCTGTATGTATTTCTGCAAATATTTCAAAATCTGAAAATATCTGAAATCTGAAACTCTTCCTGTCCAAAGCATTTCAGATAAGGGATATTCAATCTATATTACCAATTTATTTTCACCAACAACATGCTGTCATACCTGTTCTCTTGTCCCCTCTTTCTCTTCCAAGGACACAGGCATATTCATATCCTGCTATCAAATATATTTTGTTTATAAATGTTTTCAGTAACACACAAGTATTTGAAGTACTATGATAAAAGAAAAGTGGCATTCCATGCAATACCTTGGGGAGATCATAGACATGCTATTAATTATAATGGTCTTCCCTAGACCACTAGTTTTTAACTGGGTAATTTTGGCCTTAGGGAATATTTGGAAATTCCTGGAGACATTTTTGGTTGTCATAGATGGAAAGGGAGAATCTTATTGGCATCTAGTGGGTAGAGGCCAGGGATCCTGCTAACCATCCTGCATTGCATAGCACAGCCCCCTACAACAAAGAATTACTCAGCCCAAAATGTCAATAGTGCCGAGGCTGAGAAACCCTGCCCTAGATGTAACCCAGTCACTGCTTCTTTTCAACAGTCATTGGGAAACATAGTAAAACGATGTTTCTTAAGATCCTAAATTCAGCTGCAAAAGTGTATCCTTTGGATATTTTACACATTTTAACATCTCCTTTGAAAACAAAGTCCTTCAGAGAACCTGGTAGAATCATTCAAACTTTTTTTTGCTACAAAGATAATGGAAATTATTTTATTTTATCATTTTTCTCCTATATGTATAATTCAGGACAAACTCTTTTTTTATGTGGTAATTTTAATGAAATTCACCAAAAAAGAGACTTGATTAACCCTAGTTTGGGAGTCTTTTCCAGAGTAGAGAAATCTGCAACAGTGTGGGCTTGTCTCCGCCATCATGGGGATACAAATGGCTAGCTATCCAATGGTGGCTCCTGCAGCCTCTGGAGGAGAGCGCTAAGTGTCACCTTTGAGTTCCCATAGTCTTGCTAACACTGCTGCCGAAGTGGGGCCAACAACAGGGGGCTCAGAAGGGCTTGCATGTTTTTACTATCCTTCATCCATTATTTTCTTTCTTCTAGAAGCAACATAGTGATTAAGAGTGTGGGCTCTGGGTTTGAATCTGGTTCTGCCACTTGTTAGCTACAGTGACCTTGCTAAACTCCTTAACCTCTGTGTGCCTCAGATTCCTTCCCTGTAAAATGGGGAGAAACAATAGTACCTACCTCACAGGATTGTTACAAGGACTAAGTGAGTTCTCATGGGTAGAGCACTTAGAACATAGCCTGGCACATGGGCATGGTGGCTCACACCTGCAATCCCAGCACTTTGGGAGGCTGAGGTGGGTGGATCACTTGAGGTCTGGAGTTGGAGACCAGTTGAGGTTTTGCTATGGTCTGGCCAACATAGCAAAACCCCATCTCTACTAAAAATACAAAAAAATTAGCCAGGGGTGGTGGCACGTGCCTGTAATTTCAGCCAGGGAGGCTGAGGCAGGATAATCACTTGACCCCAGGAGGGGAAGTTGCAGTGAGCCAACCTTGCACCACTGCACTCCAGCCTGGGTGACAGAGTGAGACTCTATCTAAAAAAAAAAAAAAAAGGATACAGCCTGGCACATAATAAGCAGCAAATAAATAAATATGAGTTGTTGCTCTTACTTTTTATTCTTACTTGCTTTTATGGACACGCTGAAGTAGGCTTTAGGTATAATATGGACTTGCTGGAAGTTACATGTCATTGCAGAGTATGGAACGCAGTCACAGCCAGATTTTTTGAGTAAGACATCAAAAGCACAGTCAACCATGCAAAAATGGACAAATGAGATCACTTCAAGCTAAAAGGCTTCTGCACAGCAAAGGAAGTCATCAATAAAGTGAAGACACAACTCACAGAATGGAATAAAATATCTGGAAGCTACCTTTCTGATAAGGGATTAATAAACAGAATATATAAGGGGCTTAAACAACTCAATAGGAAAAAATAATTTGATTTAAAAATTGTCAAAAGATCTGAATAAATGACATACAAATGGCCAAAAATACTCAACATCCTTAATCATCAGAGAAATATAGGTCTAAACTACAGTGAGATACCATCTCATCCTGGTGAAAATCGCTTTTATCAAAAAGACAGGGAATTATGGACGCTCTCAAAAATGTGGAGAAAGGGGAACCCTCATACACTGTTGGTGGGAATGTAAATTAGTGCAGCTACTATGGAGAACAGTATGAAGCTTCTTTAAAAAAAAAAAAAAAACCCAAATAACAACAACAACAACAAAATAGAGCTACCATATTATCTAGCAATCCCACTGCTGGATATATATCCAAAAGAAAGAAAATCAGTATATCAAAGAGATATCTGCACTCCCATGTTTACTGCAGCACTATTCATAATAGCCAAGATATGGAATCAACCTAAGTGTCTACCAACAGATGAATAAAGAAAATGTTGTGCATATACACAATGAAATGTTATTCAGCCATAAAAAAGAATGAAAGTCTGCCTCTTTCATCAATATGGATGGAACTGGAGGACATTATGTCAAGAGAAATAAGCCAGGCACAGAAAGACAAATACCACATTTCTTGCTCATATGTGGAAATTCAGAGAGAGAAAGAATAGAATGATGGTTACCAGGGTCTGGGAAGGGTAGTGGGGAGGGGAGATAGAGAGGGGATGTTTAATGGATACAAAAATGCAGTTAGATATGGGGAATAAGATCTAGTGTTCAGTAGCACAACAAGGTGACTATAGTTAACAATAATTTATTGTATATTTCAAAATAACTAAGAGTGGAATTGCAATGTTTCTAACACAAATACATGACAAATGTTTGAGGTGGTGGATATCCCAGTTACCCTGATTTGATCATTATATGATGTACGCTTATATCAAAATATCGCATGTGCCCTGTAAGTATCTATAACTCTTATGTATCCATAATAATTAAAAATAAAAATTTTTAAAAAGAAAAAAAACCCTATGCATTTATGGTCTTAAGACATGGCTTTGGGACCCAGCAATGAATTAGATGTAATTCTAGTCTTATATGGCATTATAGTCTAATTAGTGGAAAACAGACACATAAACAAATAAAGATACATGTGTGTACAATATATGAATGACAGAGTTACTGATTTTCTTAGAAAAGAGAAGGGAGAGATGAAAGACTCCAAAGGGGAAATTAACATGGCATTGAGGGTTAGAATAGAGATGAAATCAATTCATTCCATGCAACAAACATTTTCAAAAGCACTTACTACATACCAAGCACAGGTCTCGGTGCCTTTCTGAAATCGCCCTCCTTTAGAGAATGGCAGCTTCATTTTTAACTTGATATTTTAAAAAAATACTTCACTCAAAATAGCAAAACAATCTATTAAAAAAGGCAAAGTTCGAGGACTCACAAAATCTACTACTACTTACATACTACAAAGCTACAGTAATCAAGACAGTGTAGTACTGGCATAAGGATAGGCATTTCAATCAGTGGGGTAGAATTGAGAGTCCAGAAACCCATATGCCTATAGTCAACTGATTTTTTACAAGAATACCAAGACTATTCAACGAGGAGAGAATCACCTTTTCAACAAATGGCGCTGGGACAACTGGATAACTACATGCAAAAGAATGTTTAAAAAAATTAACTCAAAATGGATTAAAAACTTAAATGTAAAAGCTAAAATTGTAAAACTTAGCATGTACATACATCAGAATCTCGGATTAGTCAATGGTTTGTTAGTTATGATACCAAAAGCACAAGAAAAAAATAGTCAAACTGGACTTCATCAAAATGAAAAATTATTCTGCTTCAAAAGACATTATAAAGAAAATAAAAAGACAACACACAGAATGGTAGAAATGGTAGACAACACACAGAAATTTGCAAGTCATATATCCAATAAAGGTCTAGATCTAGAATCTATAAAGAACTTTTATATTTCAACAATAAAAAGACAACCAATATTTCAAAAAAAGCTACATTACCTGATAGTTCTCTAAAGAAGATGTACAAGTAGCCAATAAGCACATAAAAGATGCACAATGGCATTATTCATTATAGAAATGCAAATTGAAAATACAGGAGATATCACTTAATACCCACTAGGACAGCAATAATTATTTTTTAAAAAAAGGAAAATAAATGTTGGTGAAGATGTGGACAAAGTGGAACTCTCATACATTGCCAGCGAGATTATAAAATGGTTCAGACACTGTGGAAAACATATTGGCAGTTTTCTCAAAAAGGTAAACATAGAATTACTATATGACCCAGCAATTCAACTCCTAGGACTTTACCCAGGAGAAATAACATGTCTATCCTAAAGCTTGTACATGAACATTCATAACAACATTATTCATAATAGCTAATAAACGACAACAGCCTAAATGATCAGCTCATGAGTGGATAAACAAATGTGGTAGATTCATAGGACAAAATGTTATTCAGCCATAACAAGAAACGAAGTGTGGATTGAGGCATGCTACAACATGGAGAAACTTTTAATACATTATGTTAAGTGGAAGGTGCCAGACAGAAAAGACTGCATATTGTGTGATTCCATTTATATGGAATGTTCACGGTAGGCAAATCCATAGAGACAGAAGGGTAATTAATTAGTGGTCGCCAGGGGGCTAGAGAGAAGGGAATTGCAAGTGACTACTAATAGAACCAGAGTTTATTGTTGGTGTGATGGATATGCTTTGAAATTTGATAGCGGGGATGGTTGTACAAAATTAAGAACATACTCAAACTCATTGATTTGTACTTTTAAAAATGGTTAAGTTTATGTCATGTGAATTACATGTCAATAGTAATAAAAATTATTAACCAACATATGCTTCCTATTTTCTTTAGAATGTTGATACATTGATACAAATCAGCTAAAATAATAAAGCACAAGAGTTATGCCATTAATATTTGTTTTGTAAAAACACATGTTTTACATTCTAGTCAAAAAGTTAAAGTTTATTCAGATTATGATCAGGAGTAGGCAGAGGCCAAGGGAAGGCCACGTTTAAAGGACTTAGTTGTCAAGACTCCTTTGACTAATTTTTAAACTCCCACATGATAATCCATCTGCTCATCAAAGCATCACTTTGAAAAAACAATTTTTATTAAAACGTTACGGTACAATAATTAGTGGGTCAAATCCTGTCTCATAGGTACAAATTAGTCATTTTGAAATATGTACGAATTCTTGTGGTGCATGGAACAGCTGTTTGACTGATGTCGACCTGTGAGGCTCTGATGTGCTACTGCAACCTTTCAGTGTGTTTCCTGGTGAAGAGTCCACCAACAGTATCTGCTCCCTTTTCCTTAAATGTGTTTTTACGAAGTTTGTCCCTTGGGAGGACCACCCATGTGAGTGGATGTCAGATTCGCTCATATCATAAGTCCATAAATCATATAGACTTAATCTTGTTATTAAAGCAGGTCTTTTTTTTCATTTCTGTTCCTTTTGAAGAGTTCAAAAGCTGAAATACTAGCCCCAATGAACTCCCCATCACATCTAAGGAAAGCCTAATATTTCTAATTCTAGAGGAAGGACCCTGGTCTGCACTATAAGTAAGAAGTTAGCATTTTTATTATTTTGTGTGACAAACTGTGTTCTTACCGACCATTTCACTCCAGATATAGCTTAGTATTTTTTTTTAATTGAGATTTCAGGAAATGATAGCATCGTTTTTTAATAGTAAAGATATAAATAAAGATTCTGAAGCAGTCTGTGGTCTTAGTATTTGGGAATGATTAGTCATATTGGGGACTGCCCTGATAGTAGGGTGGACTGGGGGAATTACCCTCAGAGGTTAATTATGAAATTCATGTAAAATTGATGAAAAGTCATCTTAACGGACAGAATGACAAATAAGGCAAGAAGAAGAGGGGAAAGCTAGTTGGCAAAACAAACCTCAGCAATGCCTCTTCCAGCACCATCTAGGAAATTATAGGATTTGGGAATTCCTATCCTAGTGGGAAGGCTATAGCCAGTGTTATAAGCAAACATGGAGGACCTGCTAGCAATACCGTTCTTCTGCAAGATGGCTGCATCAGGCCACATTAACCTGATAACATTAAAATCAGATTTGCCTGCCTTCCTTTCCCCCATGGATTCATTGTTTACTGGCAACCTCTGAACACGTCTTCTATGAGACACTGTCGTAGTGGTTAGGTATCCACACTCTAGTTTACATTATGTGGGTTCAACTCTCATCTCTACCACTCACTAGCATTGTGATCTTACAAGTTTAAAACCTCTGACTTTATCTATAAGAGGGTTTTAACCACAATTCCTACCGATAGACTTGTGAGGTCATCATGGAAAATGCTTGACACCGTGCCTGGCACGATGTTATTGTTAATAAATGCTAACCATTATGGTCATTGTTATTCTAATATTAGTATGTCTATGAAAATAGAATGGGCTTCTCACATGTGGCAATTATGTTTTTCATTAAAAATTACTAAATTGGGCATTTTGACTTAATACATTAATCACCTAAACTTAGTGTAATTCTTAATAAGTTAATCACCTAAACTTAGTGTAATTTCACTATAAAGTGTAAAGACGGAAAAGACGGAAGGTGGGCTGACAGATTCAGGTTTCTGATCCTGCCAAGCCACGGTCATGGCAAATCCACCAAGGCCACAAAAATGCCATCTTGTGAAGCCCCTTGGGGTCTGCCTCCTGGTCTTTCCCTGAAAATGCCATCTCAGTCAGAAGCTTGCTTTAAATTTCCTTAAGAGGAGATTCTATGGAAGAAGTAACAAAATGGGATCAATGGTTCATATGGTGAGTGAAAGCTGAAATACTGATCTGCTGAAGACTGAGCTTCTATATTTCAGGTCATATCCTTTTCTAAAACCTGTCAAAGGCTTCCCTTCTGCTTTTAGGATAAAATCCAAACTCTGTGCTAGAGTTCCACAAGGTCTTTCCTCCCTGACTCCTTCTGCCTTTCCAGCCACGTTCTGCAATTCTCTCTTGCCTCACCATGCTCTAGTTCAGGGGTTGGCAAACTAGGAAAGTTTGGTAACATTTTATTGGAACATAACAAATCCCTTTGTTTAAGTATTGCCTATGGCTGCTTTCACACTGCAATGGCAGGCTTGGGTGGTTGGGAAAGACACCATATGGCCCCATTGTAATTGTATGGTAACATTTAACTGTACAGGACTTGGGAAGTTAGGTCTAGCTGTGAGTCCAAGAAAAGGAAATGATTTTGTTCATCAGCTAACAATATTTGCCTTAAAAGCAAAGCAATGTGAGTGGGGACCCTAAAAGTTCCCACTGTTTTCACCATTCTGACTACCACCCACTCCCCACCAAATGTCCCTGAGGCATACCCTGCAGACCTTATTACTTTGGGGCACACGTTTTGAAGAGGCTGACTTTACTAATTTGACTTGGCATTTTGATTAAAATTACTTTCATATTTTGATTAAAGTTATAACTGCGTGATAGAGGCATACTCATATCACCAGTGCTTTAAGGACACACAATGGGAAGCTGATGACTTCTAAACCATTTCACATTGAATCTAAATTCACTGCTTAATAATAAGTAACAATGATAGTTAATAGTAACAGATGTGTACTACTCACATATAGCACCATCTTATCTCATCCTCACTTACGGTAAGTGCTTTTGTTATTCATTTTTTAGATGAGGAAACTAAGGAGAAGAGATGTTAAGTAACTTGCCCAGGTTACACAATAGGAAGTAATGAATAATGGATCTAGGATTTAAAGCCAGTAGTCTGACCACTGAGCACCAATTAATTAACTTTAGCTACACAATCTCATCATATGGTTAAATGAATACCTCATTCTTGTGTAATAATTTACAATTACAAATTGGTGAGGATCCTCATTTTCCATATTAGAAACTAAGGCATGAAAATGTTAAGAGATTTGGCAAGGTTATGTAGCCATTTTTCAGGCCAAAGAATATTAGGAACTTGGTCTTCAGTTTCTCCCGCTCAAAACAAAATGTAAACTTGAACTGTATACAATTCTCTCTGCCATGGCAGTCGTGCACCTAGAACCCAGTGGGCACTAAATCAGAATAAACTATCTGGATGGCATTTTAGCTACATATATCCAAAATAAAAAGAGCCAAATATTTATAAAGAAAATGAGAGGCAATGTAACAGTAATAAAAATTGGAAACGACCTTAATATTAACTAGTAGTAGAACGTTTAAATTAATTATATTGCATCCATAAGATGAAATGTTGCCATCAAAAATCATGGGTTTTTGTCTGGTGCAGTGGTGCCTGTAATCCCAGCATTTTGGGAGGCCAAGGTGGGAAGATCACCTGAGGCCAGGAGTTTGAGACCAGCTTGGCCAACATGGTGAAACCCCTTCTCTACTAAAAATACAAAAAAAATTACAGGTGGGTACCTGTAATCCCAGTTACTCAGGAGGCTGAGGCAGGTGAATTGCTTGAGCCTGGGAGGCAGAGGTTGCAGTAAGCCAAGGTTGCACCACTGCACTCCAGCCTGGGTGAGAGAGTGAGACTCCATCTCAAAAAAAAAAAGGAAAAAAAAACATGGTTTTCTAATAATATGGGGTAATGCTCACAATAAAATAATAAGCATATATATTTGTATATATATAAACACATATACACACATACATATTAATTTTATTTTAAATATATCTTTATGAATTTCATGCTTTTATATTAGATTATGTTTTCTAAACTCTGTTAGTTTACTGAATAACTTCACAGGAAATGTATTAAAATATTTACCATGGATATCTCTGGATATGAGATGATGGTAGATTTTCTTCTACATATTTTTCTGTACTTTTTTACTTTCTCCAGTGAAGATATATTACTTTTATGAGTAGGAAAGTTTCACAGTACGTGTTGTTATATAGACTGAATTTTTGTGTCTCCCCAAAATTCATACGCTGAAATCCTAACCCCCAATATGATCGTGTTAGGAGGTAGGGCCTTTGTAAGTAATTAGGTCATGAAGGTGGAGCCCTACGAAGGGGATTATTACCCTTATAAAAGAGTCGCGGAAGAGCTCTCTCACCCCTTCAGCCTTGTGAGGACACAGTGAGAAGACAACTGGCTATGAACTAGGATGCAGGTCTTTACCAGACACTGAATCTATCAGTGCCTTGATCTTGGACTTCCCAGCCTCCAGAACTGTGAGAAATAAATGGTTGTTGTTTAAGTCACCAAATCTATGGTATTTTTACTGTAGCAGCATGAACACACTAAGACACATGTTATTTTAAGGAAAGATGCTAATACCCTGTCCTTCACAGCCTGCCTCCCCAGAAAGTTCCCACCATGTTTAGGGGTGTTGAGCCTTCTCTGCAATCACTAAAAACACATCCCCACTTTATAAGTAATTCTACTTAGCAACTTCCAGTTAACCAGTACCAAATAAACATATCTTGAATTCAGTCATCTATATAAATGTTGTTTGTGTAGAGATGCTGGAGGAGAGAGGAGAAGGTTATGATCTCTTTATGGTTTCATGGGATGTACTGTTTGGTCCCTTTCTGGGGCCAAGAGGGTACAGGTTCAGACATGGTTTAGGACACCAGGGTTCCAGGACTGGGTAAGAAATGTGGCTCAGGAGCTTCTGGGGAGCAGAGATGGGCCACACCCTTCCCCAGTGCATTCATTTTTCAACAGGGATTAGGAACTTTCAGAGAAAAGACTGAAATCCTGCCCACCAATGCACTGCAAACCTATGTCTGAGAAAGTAGGGTGTTTGCAGATGGAGAACAGATTATAGAGAAGAACAAGTGCCTCCTCTGAAGAACTAAACTGGCACTACAATTCCAATAAGAAAAGTTGGTGTTATGCATGTTCTCACTCATAAGTGGGAGTTGAACAATGAGAACACGTTGACACAGGGAGGGGAACGTCACACACCTAGGCCTGTCAGGGGTTGGGGGGCAAGGGGAGGGAGAGCATCAGGACAAATACCTAATGCATGCAGGGCTTAAAACCTAGGTGATGCCTCATGTTCTCACTCATAGGTGAGAACTGAACAATGAGAACACTTGGATACAGGAAGGGGAACATCACACACCAGGGCCTGTCGTGGGGTGGGGAGAGGGGAGGGATATAATTAGGAGATATACCTAATGTAAATGACAAGTTAATGGGTGCAGCACACCAATATGGCACATGTATACATATGTAACAAACCTGCACGTTGTGCACATGTACGCTAGAACATAAAGTATAACTAAAAAACAAAACAAAATAAAACCTAGGTGATGGGTTGATAGGTGCAGCAAACCACCATCGCGCATGCATACCTATGTAACAAACTGACACATTCTGCACGTGTATCCCAGAACTTAAAGTAAAATAAAATAAAATAAAACAAAATAATTTATTTATTTTAATTAATAAAAGAAAAGTTGGTGTTAGCAGAGAGTGGAGGTTACAGGTAGTTTCCCAAATGAAATCAAAACTTGCCTGTACCCAGCCACCCTAGCGGCACTTTTGCAGCCTTGGAGAAAGGTGCTGTGGGTGTGATTTGGAAGAATAATAACTCTGTAAAAGGTAGTAACACTTTGGGGTTTAAACAGCTTTGCAGTGGGGCCCCTGGATGAGCAGACTATAACAATTACTACAGCAATTACATCCTCTGGCTTTGAATGACATTTATATGGGTTTGGGAACAGAGATGACTCTCCCTGAGGGGGTGTTGGTAGCTGCAAAGCTGACAGGAGCAGAGTTTCAACCTTGGTGGGGGTGGAGGAGCAGAATATGTGTACCACTATCAGGATTGGGGGTAAAAACTGCCTTGCTTGGCTCAGCATATCTCCAGCGAGGAAGCCCTGTCCTGAGCCACTAGAATAGCTGGTACTGGGTGCATCTGCAGTGCCAGCCTAGCTGAACGTAGCACCAAGTGTGTTCATCTCACTTTGCTGAGCGGGAGGTGACACTGGACCAGTGATCTGAATCACCGAATTATACATTTAAAATATGTAAGGCACTAGGTAAAAAGTGTTATAAAGAAATAAGGTCATAACAAGGTAGTAAGGCATCTAGCAGATATTCCAAATTCACAAACGTCGGTCCTGCAGGATTTCCAGGTGGTGATGACTGTGGTGGCAACAGGGATGGGGACAGATTTCTAGTCCTGAGGGGCATCTTTACGGAAACATCAGAGCCTGGGTCCATGGATTCTTGCCATAGTGGGGACACAACTGAACTATTTCTGGCTGCACGTCAGCACCCTTAGGCATTTCCAGAAATATTTAGGGGAAAGGCACTCTTCAAAGGCTGAAGTAAAGCAGGGACACTCACAATTGGTGAAGTGTGAGATGCTCGGGATGAGTTTGTTTAAACAAAGTAAGCCAAAGGGGCTATTAAAGCGTACGGTTCCCCATGAATTCAATGTTTTTCTTTAAGCAACTCAACTTCTGTGGCTACTTGTTATAACTATTTCAAGGAGCTGCCCTTGGAAGACTTCGCTTTTATGAGGTGTAAGAAAAACCATGACTCAGGTAAATCTGTCAACATTTTCCCATAGAAAGTTTATCTTTAGAGGTTCCTCCCACCAGGATTCTCTCCATCCGTCCACAGCCTACTGAGTAACCCACCAACTATTGCATTCTCTGCCCCATGTTCATTCTTTCCTTTTTCCTATTCAAACTTCAACTATCTCTAATGGCAGAAAAGTGATCTGATATATAACGTCACCTAAAAGGACAAATGACTGACAGTAGCTCGATTTAGTTTCCATTTTAAAGGAAGATGTTTGGAGTCCACAGTGCCTTAATGGAAAGGAATTGGGCTAATTGTGAAATTCTTTCAACAAGGCAGACCATTGGTGGGAGGCTTTTGGGCAGGGGAGCTTCCTGGAATCTGTTAATGATATACCCCAAAGGCAACTCAGCTGACTCATAAAGTTAACTCTGATGGTGCTACTAAGAAGTAACTCTGATGATGTTACTGAGAAGCCCTCAGCCTGTGCTGCCTAAAGTTCACAGAGTTTTATTTAACATATTCTTTTGAGCTAGGCAGAGAAGAAATGATCATCCCTCATTAACAGCAGGGATACTGAGGACTAGAGATAACCACTCATTTGCTCAAGTGTCTCCGCTAGCAGCTGATGGAACCCGCGCTTGTGCAGGCAAATAAAGGCAGAGGGTCCAAGACAGGGTTGTTAACCTTGGCTGTTATTAGCACCTTGGAATAATATTAAGCTGTAAGGGGCTTAAGGATCAGCTAAATTACCTGATCTGTAAGTCTCTCTCTTTTTCTCATCCCCCATATCCAATCCTCCAGCAAATCCTGCAAGCTTCACATTCAAAATAAACACTTTTCACCATCTCCACTGCTCCACTCCGACGCCTCACCTCTCTCATGTTGTGGCAGCTTCCTGACTGCTCTCCCTTCTTCCACACTTGCCTGTCTACAGTTAATTCTTCATACACCAATCAGAGGAATCCTGTTAAAACCTAAGGCAGGTCAGGGCAGTCCTTTGCTTGGAATCCTCAGCAGCTCCTCTCTGCACGTAGAGTCAAAGCCCAGTCTGCACCTGGCCCCTGGCTGCCCTGATGGCCTCAGCTCCGGTTCTCTTTGCTCCCGTCGGACTGTCTTTCCTGTTCCTCAAACTTGCCACGCACCTTCCTACCTCAGGGCCTTTCTACTGGCTATTTCCCCCCACCCCTTGAGTCTTCCAGATATTCACACCACTGGCCTCTTTAGTTTATTCAGACCCCTGGTCAAATGTCACCTCCTAGAGAAGCACCACCCCCCGCCACTATCACTCTCTAGCCCCTCATTGTGTTTTAGCTCTCCTTATAGCACTTCTTACCTAACACATTATATATATTTTAAAACGCGTTGTCTCGCTCTCCTCTCTAGATGGAAGCTCCATGTCAGTTTTGTTTTGTTCCCTGCTGTATCTTCATGGCCTACAACAGCACTTGGCACATACTTGCTGAATAAATGAAACTGAGAAACTCAGAACAACCTATTTCTTTTTAGATAAAGCCCACAAAAATGTTTTCTTCCTGTTCAGTTTAAACTTTCCAGCACACAACATCAGTCTTGTGATTGTCTTTTTCTCTGGTGCTCCGACCTCTGAGTAACCTTTATCAAGTAACTTTGTTAGAACTCACTTTACCCAGCTATAGAATGGGAATAAAAATATAACCTACCTTCCTTCTCAGACACTTTAATGAAGCAAAGTCTTCTTTGTTCTTTGAGGAAAGGAGCCAGGCAGATGAAAATTCCTCTTACTAAGGTACAACTAAAGCCCCAGGAGGGCAGGAGCTGCATTTTGTTCCTCCCCATTCTCGCACAGAGAAGGACCTCATTAAGTGCTTATCGAAGTTAATATCTGTGGGACACAAACTGCATCTGCCTCTGCACCAGTAGCCACAGAAGCCGGCCCCTTTCCTGGGCTAACTGCTCTGAGAGCACCAGAATGAAATCTGACTTAGATATGACGCAGATTCCTTTTTCCAGAAGAAGCCAACTACACAACTCTTGATGAACGAATAGCTGCCAATGATGAGCACAAACCACAGAATTTCAGAAGTGAAGAAAATTTTGGATCAGAAGATCCTGTCTCTTGGGTATAACTTTTTTTTGGAGAGACCCTGACTAACACAGCGACTTTCCTAATCATGGTGAATTTCCTAGTTCAGCTCAGAGCCACTGATTCAGCAGATATTCCCCCAGGCAGATCCTAACGGAAACCAACACGTGAGGATTGATGCTGGGAACTTTATCATGCTCAACAAGGATTTGAAAACTAAATGAACGCGTGCATATTCACACTAAGCAATTTGCCTCCCTGCCTTCACCACTTTCCCTTTTATTCTTCTCTTATCCCCTTTCTGACTCTGTTTCTATTCCTTCCCCACTCACGCCCCAGTGCTTCTGTTGGACATGGGCATTTTACGGTCCTGCAGGGCTTGAAAGATTTCTGACCTTCCAAGGTTCAGTGATTTGGTATCAGAAGATCTAAGTTTTCTCCTTCTCTCTGCCATTTAAAGAAGCGTGTTGCAATTTCCCCAGCAGAAGTGAAAGTGATTCGCCTCTACTCAAATGTCTGCACAGGCACAAGAATGAGGGCAAGAGGGAGCAAGAGAAGAGGAAGAGGTACCTTTTGAATGGGGTGAAAGCAAACCCTTACATAACCTGACCACACAAGAGGAGGAAATGAAAACTTGGGTTCAAGGGCAATTTTGTCATTGGTTATAAGTCTGTGTCATCAAGCAGGTGCCAGAAAAACAAATTTCATTTTGATTTTAGACATTCATTTTAAGAACTGGATTTTCCTAATTTCTCATTCCCAACGAGGATCTATACAAGAATGCACAATTTATAGTTAATTTGGAAATGAATAAAATATTAACATACCTTTTGTCTCCCCTAAAACGTAATACCTAAATTCGTGTGATGCCTTGGTTACCATCCTACACATGTATTTGGATTGTAAATGAGCTCAGTTTTAAGCACATTTGTAACAGTGGAACAAGTGAGAGTTGCATTACATGGCCAAATTGATATTGATGATGGTGGCCTCAAGAACGGATTCCATCCCAAGACATCTGATCTGCAGACAGTTGAGCATTCATAGCAGTTTTGACTTCATTGACTTCATTGGCTCCAGTCAGAAGGTTTTCATCTAGTGCATTCAGTTACCCTGATTTCTAATTACAATAGAATCTTTCAAATAGATGTGTTTCCAGAGAGCTTACTTGAGACAGATTAAATGGCAGAAGTTGCAAAGGATGTCATTGTTTTACATAAAATATCTGTGGAAATTACGCCTAGAAACTTGTTGCCTTTTTATTTTAAAAGTTGCTATATACAAAATAACAGTCATGTCAAATAGTTACCACCGTGGCAACAATCATTATGGTACATTTGCAATTGTTCTAAAAAGTTAATATGGAAAAGTTACCAGAATTAAGTGGTGATGTTTTACTTAAAGATTTACAATTCATTAAGGATGTAAAAAGAAATGAACTCTAAGAAACGTGTTACTGTAGTTGTTGAAAGAATATTGTCAAGGTCTTTATCCATATTAAGTGGCTCCATAGAAGGTAGTTCCTTTAGATTTTAGTGTTAGCTGCTACAAAACTGCTGGTTTGTTTTAATCTTAATCTTTTGGAAACCATAGGTTTTTTTGTTTTTTTTTTGTTTTAATACAGCAGTGATCTTATTTTCCTTTGTGCTTTTGTTGGTAGGAAGCTCAGAGCCCAAATTACAATTTCTAGTGACTCCTATTGAACTTCATATTTGCACTTCTTTTAATTTCTTTCTTTTAGGGTGGAAGTAGGGTTTTATTAATTTTTCCCTGGATTTATTGCTTCACAATATTTCTCTTCACTTAGATTCAACTGTTTCTTTTCTCTTTTTCTATGATATATGTTCTTAAAAGCTGGCATGAAGGGAAGTGGAGTATATCTGGTCTCAACGTGATAAACTTAACACATTCAAACTCATCACCTTAGTGCATCTATTTATCCCATCTTACTATTATTTTAGAACAATGCATTTAGAATGCTATCATCCTTCTTGAAGTTTTAAAATCATTTAATTCTTCTCTGAATTAGTGTACGCTGTACTTAGGTTTACATCTTAATCTTTTATATTTTGTTTGTTTTTATCCTTTGCTTCAGAAGAAATTAATGTGCACGGTGACCTTAGTTTCTATTAGTCATCAACTTGGGGACTAACACGACTGCCTCACTGTCAGTGAGTATCTTTTTGTGATAGTTCCAGGAGGGGTGATTAATCTCATCTGATTCATCATGTTCTTTCACTCTGTCTGCCCAGTGACTATGGCCTTGCATTTATTTCTTTACCATCTAATTCAACTTAATTATTTATTATTTGACCATTTTACATTCTCTCTCTTTCTTCCTGTCTCTTGCACAGAACTCGCCATTCCTTCTCCGTTTCCATTCAGCCTCCTTTGCTGGTTCCTACATCATATGATCTCCCCTACATCATAATGCTGGAGTGCCTCAGGGCTCAGTCCTTGGGTCTCTTCTCTTACCTGCAAATACCTTTACCTTGTTTGGTTCGTTTAACCCAATGGCTTTAAATCAAATTTCTACACTGAAGACTGAAATTTATGTCAGTAATTTGCATGTCTCTTCTGAACTCCAGACTCACGTATGCAGCAGCCTACTCATCATGTCCAGGTAGATATTTAGTAGGCATTTTAAACTTACTCAGAACTGAACTTTTGGTCTCTACCCATAACAAACAACTGTGCTTTTCCTGCAGCCTTCTCCTATTCACTTTAGAGCAATTCCAACTCTATCCTCTCAATTGCTTAGGCCTTCGAAAGTCTTGGAATCATCCTGAGTCCTCATGTTCTCGTACACCTCACATCTAGGCCATTGGCCCAATCCTGTGATTTCTAGCTGCAAGATATATCCAGCTCTATCCTATATTTGCTTGGCTGCTAGCAGCATGACCCCAGTCACTGTCATCTCTTGCCTGGGTTAGCAACAGCCTCTTTTAGTCCTGGCCCTGTTCCTACCCTTGCCCTGGAATGCACTCCTCTGCACTCAGCAGCCAATGGGGTCATGTGATAATGCATCCCCAGTAGAAAAGAAACGCCTTTTCACCTCACTCATAGTTAAAGCCACAGTCCTACAATGGCCTTCCCAGCCCCACAAGATCTGGACCCCAACCTCTCTGAGCCTCCTTCTCACTCATGCTGCAGCCACTGTCCTCTCCCTGGCCTCTCCCAGCCACATGCCTCTCCCCAGGCAGGGTCACTCTGTTTGCACACGTCCCTCAGCTGCCCTCACTCCTTATTTCTTTCGGGTTTTTGCTCAAGACTTCTCTCATCAGAGACTCTTCTGGTCAAATATCTGATCATCCTTCTGAAAATTAAGGCTCTTCTTCTAGCCCCACCCTCTCTATCCCCGTTCTTGTTTTATTTTTCACTGTAGCACTTATTATCATTTCAGATACCATATATTATTATACTTATTTATTGTCTATCCCCACTTCCTTCTTCTCCCAGAGTATAAACTCCATGCGGCTAGGGGTTTTTTGTTTGTTTGTTTGTTTTAGACAGAGTCTCACCCTGTTACCCAGGCTGGAGTGCAATGGCACAATCTCAGCCCACTGCACTTTCTGCCTCCCAGGTTCAAACAATTCTCCTGCCTCAGCCTCCCGAGTAGCTGGGACTACAGGCACCCACCACCATGCCTAGCCAAATTTTGTATTTTTGGTAGAGATGGGGTTTCACCATGTTGGCCAGGCTGGTCTCAAACTCCTGCCCTCATGATCCACCTGCCTTGGCCTCCCAAAGTGTTGGGATTACAAGTGTGAGCCACTGCACCCAGCCGAGGGCAGGCTTTTTATCTGTGTTGTTTATGTGGTCTGCTGGACACCTAGAACAGTCTCCGATGTGTAGGTAGCTCAAAAAATATTTATTGAATGAATGGATGAAACCAAATACTCTGGCCTCGTTGGCACTAATTCTAAACCGTTAAGCTAATGAAACAGAGTGCCATCCAAAATAAATTAATAGAATGAAGCAAGTCCCCATTGTCAAAGCAAAATAGAAAATTAAAGCAATAACTAGTTAATTAGGGCAAAGGGATTTTTTTAACTGTGTTATAGGATCATATAGGACCATGGGACTGAAAGAAAATCTGAGCTCTAACTCAGTCCTGCCTCCTAACTGCAAGACCGAGAGGGTACATTCCAACCATGTCAAAGAGGATCTTTTCTGTGTTAAGGGTATTTGGAGAAATACTCTGGTTTTTCAGTCATTCATATTTTTTCTTTTTAATGTTGAACCACTCACCATCTGCTTCCCTTCTTAGAAAAGTCGTATCTCTACCTTAAATAACACTGAAACAAAAGGCCAACTGTGAGTACATGCAAACTCCTACTTCTCCTTATCTTTGACTATCTGGCCCCAGATAGGAATGGAAAAAATACCATGTTCCTCAGGTGTCTAATATCAAAACAATGGTAACTCTACCAAAGGTACTGAAAACTTTAGCCTTTTCCTAAGTTATCCCGAGTAATTTCCTTTTAAATATATTTTTTCTATTATAAGTTAAAATTTTTACTTTTTAAAAAAAGTAGAGGGCGGGGTGTGGTGGCTCACACCTGTAATCTCAGCACTTTGGGAGGCTGAGGCAGGCAGATCACTTGAGGTCAGGAGTTCAAGACCAACCTAGCCAACATGGTGAAACCCTGTCTCTAGTAAAGATACAGTGAGCCAGGCATGGTGGCAGGTACTCAGCTACTCAGGAGGCTGAGGCATGAGACTTGCTTTGAACCTGGGAGGCAGAGGTTGCAGTGAGCCGAGATTGCACCACTCCACTTCCGCCTGGGCAACAGAATGAGACTCTGTATCAAAAAATAAAATAAATAAAATAATAAAATAAAATAAGGAAGAAACTGCCAGCTCATCTTTTAAAAGTATGTACACTATAAGTCAAATTCTGTTATGGGAATGTGCTACAGTTTTTTAAAATCTCATAAGGTAAGATTTTCTGGTCAAGGGGAAGGTCTATTTTTTGCTAAAATATTATTTATGTTAGATATTGCTTGAAATCGATTTAAAACACTGGCAAGTTTCTAATGAAACAAAAGAGTTGCAGCATGAGAGAAGGTAGGTTAGACTGGAAGTTAGGAGACCTGGCTGGAATCTGGTTCCCATTATGTGATGAAGCTGCTGTGTGAGCTTGAGGCAAGTTCCATCTTTCCGGCCTTGAATTGACCTGTAGAATGAGAGCCTTAGATGTAAAGGAACTATGTATTCTCTTTCATCTCTAGGATTTATGATTCTTTGTATAGTTGAAATAAATTTAGTCTGAAGTTTTTAATTTTGGTTTTCTCTCTTCTTCTTTCCCTTTTTCCTTCTTCCCTATCTCCTTCCTTTCCTTCCTTCCTTCCATCCATCATTATTTATATTTTGCTTCTCCATTTCTTTTTTCTTTCTATTCTTTCTCCTTTTTTCTTACCTTTCCTTTGTCTTTCGATTACCTTCTTGCCTACTTCTTTATCTTTTTACTTGTCCCTTTTCCTTCCTTTTCCATTTATTTTTTTCTTTCCTTTTCTCTTCATTTTTCCTTTCTTCCTTCTTTCCAGCTTTCTTTGTTTCTTCTCTTTCTTTCATTCTTTTTCTCAGCAGCAAATCACTTGACATTTCAACAAATCCACAAAGTAGCAGTAGTTTTATGGGCTGGTATTAACACCTATTATGACCAGCCAGGCATTGCAAACTGATGTGAGTGCCGATAGGCCTGCTTTTAGGCCATGCATGGAAAGTAGCCAAATCTGCACATGGCTATTATTTAATGATGCCCAGAGTCAAACAGGAAGCCTTCTGCAAATTGCCTCACAAATTATACAGTGGCTCCCTGCCTGCTTGTTATTGGCATGAAACAGATTTGTGAAACCAGCTTTTGACATCCAAATTATTTCTCTGTCTTTTACACACACACACACACACACACATAAACACACACACACTCAAAGCTACCCTTTTAACATAAAAATTAAAACTATATTTAGATAGGAAATGTCATAATCAAAGAAAGCATAAACAAAAAACTTGAGAAAATATTTACAACATAATGACAATCACAAGGTCTGATTTCCAAAATACGCAAAAGGTTATTGCAAATTATTAATGTATATAATTTCAATATAAAATGGGCAAAATTTATGAATAGATAATTCACACAGAAGGAAATAAAAATGTCCAGTAAACATAATATTCTCAACCTCAGTAATGAAAGAAACTCAGCTTGAACGGGTCATTTTTTTTGAAAGAAAAATTTGTTGTTTTTAACAAAGTATAATGCTTCAAACTGGCCTGAATAATAATATTAGTAGTGTATATTTTCTCTTCCTTAACTTTTAATCTTACCATGGACACTTTCAAAGTGACTAAAAATACTTTCTCCCAATAAACAACTTTGCCCAATAATATCCATCCCCTCCCTGACCCCAGTTCTCTTAAAACTCTAGGTTGTAAAGAAATTGGGGAGTATTTTTTCTGAGTAACGTCCTGTGCAAGCCAAATTCCCCTTTTTTTTTTTTTTAAGAGACAAGGTCTCACTTTGTTGCTCAGGCTGGAGTGCAATGGCGCTATCACAGCTCATTGCAGCCTCAAACTCCTGGGCTCAAGGGATGCTCCCATCTCACCCTCCTGAGTGGCTGGTACTACCGGCACATGCCACCATGCCTGGTGAATTTATTTTATTTTATCTTTTGTAAAGAAGGGGCCTTGCTTTGTTGCCTGGGCTGGTCTCAAATTCCTGGCCTGAAGCGATCCCCCTACCTTGCTCTCCCAAAGTCCTGTGATTATAGGTATGAGCCACAACACCTAGCCTTGCAAGACAAATTCTGTCAGACTGGGTCACCAATTATTCTTCTCTTTTCCTCATCCCTACTAAAATGCTCAGAGTATTAGATATCATCATCCTTATTCAAATATTTGTTATAAAACTGGAAAGAGTTGGCCAACCTTGGAAACCTTTTTCACTTCTATCTCTTGCTTAATCAGTATAATAGAAAGCTAAGAGAATAGGATTTGGAGTCAAACCAAACCTAGCCTTCATCTTAGCGCTGATATTTAGTATTGTGTTTCCTTGGGTAAGTTCCTTATTCTCTTGGAGCTCAATCTTCTCATCTATCTGCAAAACAGGGCTAACCATAGCATCTTTTTCATAAGGCTGTGGTGAATATTTAAGTGCTGTTATGAATATGAAGCATATAGCAGAGTACCTAACACAGGACAAAATAAACAAACTGCTGAGATAACGATGTCAATGACGATGAAAGCTTACAAAAGTAAGAGAACTGGTCAGAACGCTGATGAGAACTCCGTATAGAATCTGCAAATTTAGAAAGAAGAGACTGAATCTCACTTAAATCCCAAGCAAAGAACTTTGCAACTTTTTCAGGGTTTGAATCTAAGCCTGTTGAAATCCCACTGAGTCAGTACAATGCTGAATGATGTCTCCTTCTGGTGAATAGCCAGGCTGTAAAATCCTTCACAAATTTAAATACAGTATAGTGGGGGAAACAGATCAGAAAAGAGTGACAATAGTCAGAACAGTAGGGGAGGCAAACACACACCAAGGTCTATGTCTAATTTTGATACAATATGGGTCAACATCCAATAATATTCCTAAGATGATAAGTAACCTTGACAACCCAGCTGATGCAGGCACTGAAAGAATAAGAGATTCACAGGGAGGAACAGGAGAAAATCTGGGCCATTTTCTTGGTTCAGTGCTGGCTCATGCCTTTTGCTCTGTAGAAAATTTCTTATTACTTGTAAACCAAAGTCTTCTACTATTTAATTAATAAACATCTATTAAACACCTGTAATGCGCCAAGAAAATAGTTTAGACCTTTGGGGATATAGAGGTCCCCTGCTCACAAAGACTGTCAGGGAGGACATTCCTATTCACAACCAAGTAGGATACAGCTCAACCCACACAGTAAGCCTGCAAGCTCAATACTCCTAGTGAAAGCAACAAAGTTACTGATTAATTTTGACTGGGATATGCTAATAATGTTAATAACAAATATAATACTGATAATAATAAATAGACTAGGTTTTGCTGCAGCAGCAAACAAATCTCAGTGGCCCCATACAACACAATTTTATTTCTTGATCATGCTCCACAGCCATGTATTAGGTTGGTGCAAAAGTAATTGTGGTTTTACCATTATTTTAAATGGTAGGCAGGGGACCTGTCTCACATAGCCACAGAATGCCACCATTGAGAACAAGCAACTTCCTCAGCTGCTGTGGCAGGAGAAGAGAGCATGGAGAATTGAATACTGGCTCTTAAGAGTGACTTGCTATTGCAGCTCACTGGCCAGACCTTGTCACACGGGCTTACCTAGCTTGTGACTAGAATGAGGAGTGAGGTACCCAGAATACAGTCTTAAGAGGCTCTTGCTCTTGGGATCATGCAGGTATAGGGTTGACCCCTGTGTGACTCCTTGCAAAAGCCAGTGGCTCCTAGTATTTTTTACCTTAGGGACCTCACTGGTCTTATTCCAGTCTCAGCCTAACTGAAAGGGGGTTAGGAAATGTCATGTTCCTTACGTTGAGGTAGGGGAGGTCAGTTTTGGGGAGTACTAGAAATGTCTAGGTAACCTAGCCTTGAAACCTTGATGTCATCTGTGGCACTTATGCTCACTGATTCATTTATTCATTCCTCACACAGCCCTATGAGGAAGCTCCTATCACTGCTCCAATTTTTAAAATGAGAAACTTGAGGCTTGGAGAAATTGAGTAACTTGCCCAAGGTCTTCATTTATAAGAGGCAAAGTTGAGATCTGAACACATATCTGACTACAATGCCACTAATCATTGTGGGAGCTCATGCTTATTCAATATTCCAAAAATTTTAAATGAGAGCATGGCTAGATCAGCCCAACCCATAAGATAGTCGGAGCAAAGCATACTGACTGGCAGTTTGTGAGAAATGTATATAGATATCATCAATGATTTCAAGCTTATGTCACTGATAAAAAGGGATGGTTTCGTTTTGTTTTGGGTTTTCACATAAGAACGTAGTGTGATCTGTTATTAGAAGATGTAGGATGTAGAATAGGGATCAAAAACTCTTTACTAATCAGATGTGTGGTTAGGGCAACTCTCTTCCTCTTAGTTTTGCCAGTGATCAACTAGGAAGCCGAATCAGATCTTTTAAGGCCATTGCCAGTATTGACATCACAAAATTTTGTGAGGATGGCAGAAATAGAGAAGATAAGGAAGAAAAATATTTTAAAAACATAAAAATATTCTGTAGCAAAACTGAAACACTAGTATCTCAAACTAGACAATGTCTGACTGCTAATATTGAAGCGAATTTATCGTACTATTTCCAACATTGAACCATATTGGAATAATTCCTTAATCAGAAAAAAAGTAAGATTAGTTGGAAATACAGCAAGAATTTTACATGCTAATTTGGCAGTGATTAAATTTTCTTTTGTCAAATTGTTAATTAAAGTGTTTATTTGGGGTTTGTTGTGCAGAAAATACAGAAGGAGTATGAATAGAGCTAAAAGTTTGACTCCTTCTGAGGCCACTTGGGGCAATCACAAATGGCTGAAATGCTGAGACTGAAGATAAAGACAATAGATGCTCTTACAAGGGACCTGGGGGAGAACTGCTTAGTTTAATTAAGGAGGAGGAGCATTTGAAGCGGTCATTAAGGATGAAGTCATGCATACGAATGCATACAAAAACTTTGCCTTTACATTTTTTTTCTTTTTTTTTTTTGTGGAAACATCTGGCAAAAACATGTTGAGAAAAGAAAACTTTTCTGTTTTGTGCAGCAGGATCTTGCTGTGAAGAGATGAAGACTTGAGCTAATTACAGGATGTCTGCAAAAAGAAAGGGCTAGCTTTATATTTTAGACCAATTTTTCTCCCTACAGGGTGGACTGTCTAGAATAAAAGCAGTGGTATGCTGTGGGAAATAAGTATGGGGTAGGAAACAATGAATTGAATCTAATTTATAATACCATACCATGAGGATTATTAAAATAGCATTCAGTATATGCTTGCTTTTGTAAGTGTGCCAAGAAAAGAACAGACAACTCTGAAACTTATATGATGAAGACTGCAGGACTATACATTTTCTTATGTGTAATATGTTGCAGACCTTTTATTAGAAATGTCCCAGCTATTGCACTATATGGAAGTAAATAATGTATCTTTTGGTATTTTGTTTTACATTTATTTTAAGATTACATCATCGCAAATCTCTTTCGAAAATTCCTTCCCCAATGTCTCTTTAGATCCTTTTGCCTTTCCCCACAATCCTACATTCATTTCATCCCTTTTCCAGAGTCCTGTAGACTCTTCGACCTAAAAAAAGCACTTGCAAAAAAAAAAAAAGAAAAGAAAAGTTTGGAGTAGCCTCGTCCTAATCTCTCTTGGAGCATCCTGTGTGGCCCTCGTACTAACAGCAAAATATCAGAACTGGAGTGATAGGCCCCCAGGAGGTTAAGCTCATCCCCAGCCAGTTAACAAGTCCTACAGATAACTAACCGTTCTAAAAGGATTAGGATTTGATTTAGGGAGAGTGATGTTTAATCCCAATGGCCTCTTCCTGTGGGAACAAGATGCTTAAAAATCACTAGGAGACTTTCTTTTTCTAACCGTTTTCTGGAGCTGATTGAATAAAAAAGGTGGATTCTTCCCTACCCCCATCTCTAGAATTTGGGTATTTTTTTAAAAAGTTTTTTATAAAGGGCTGGGCTGGTCATTACCTACCTCCTATTTGTGTGACATCACCTACACTGTCATGCTGAGGCTTGTGGGCTCAGGGACTCAGGGAATCTGGCTCCTGTAGTCTAGTCTCCTGGGCACCATGCTGCACCTTGGCCATCTCCTGTGAAACTGTCCACCATCCTCTGACCCTTCGTGCATCACAAGCACTTCACTGTCAAAACTCAGATCTCCTCAGACAGACCCAGAAATCTCAAAATGACTTGGAAAATGTGCTCTTTATTGCTCAACAGTGACATTCTTTCTAGCTCTCTACCCTTCCCACTGCTTCAAAACTGAGCCATGTCATCTGCTATTTACTATCATTCTTGGAATGTTGGCTTCCTTTGAGAACTATTTCTCCATAACTATATGTGTATTATATGTGAAAACATTACGAAAAGGTTGTGTGGCTTTTCTGTCTTCTACCTGTTCCGGCTCAGTTGTTGATTTGCAGTCTTTGCAATACAACTATAAACTCCCCAAGGGCCATGACTGTGTCTGCTTTTGCTCATCACTGCTTATCACTGTCCAGAGCCTAGAACTGTTTCTGGCATATAGTAGATGCTCAATAATTTTCCCTGTCAAGCATGGAAGCATAGGAATGAATGCTCTTACTTTGGCCATACACTGTGCTAGGTGCTTTGAGTACAGATATGAATGAGACACAGCTCCTGCTTTCAAACCCTAGGAAAATGACTGATCTTTTAACATGCCTGTCATTGCTCTTGGCTTTAAGCAAAGCAAGAGAAATAGAAGTTTCCATTACAGATCTGGTTTAGGGATCCTAAAGGAAACTGTTCCCACATGTCTCTCCCATTAGCCTGACAGCTTGTGGTATTTTCTGTATTTATTAACAATGATAACAGCAATTACAAACATAATTTATGGGTACTCACTCTGTAATGAACAATGCACATAGTGTCTTGCATATATTCCACAGTATTACTCTCAAAATCGCCCCTATACAATAGATATTATTACCATTTTATTGGTGAGGAACTAGAGGCTCAGAGAAGTTATATGCCTTAGTTGGTATACCACCTACACAGCTGGTAACTGGGGGAAATTGCTTAGAACTCTGGCCTGTTAGAATTCAAAGACCAGACCCATAACCTTGCTCTGTTCTGCCTCCCACTCCTTCTCTATGGCTAAAGTCATTTCGTCAAGAAAAGGCAACACACCAACCAGTATTACTTGGTCTGACTCTGTCACTTATAGAAAGTGAAACTGGGTACATTTTGATTCGATTTTTTCCAACTATTCATTGACATGGGAAGGTTAAGTGTTGGACCCTACTGTATGGAGGAGCTTGAGACTCCTGAGAGGTCACAGAGGTCATAAGTAGTAGACTGCTAGTCTCTCTGGATCACTATACTGTATTCCTTCTACAGTATGGGGAGGGAAGACTCTAGGGATTTCAGAAAGAAATTTTTTGTTTCATATTTTCACCAATGGATGGGACACCACGTAGTCTTTTTGTACTTAGGCCAAAGGAGACCAAACTAGTGATTAGAAAAACATCTGACCAAGAAGGCTAATGATAGTTTTGCCTCATCTGAAAGATAGGAAAACAGTCTGCCTTTTAGCTTCTTCCTCCCTCTGTACCAGAGGTTCTCAACCTGGGGTGTTTTTTGCCTACCTAGGGCAAATTTGGCAATGCCTGGAGACATTTTCTATGGTTGTAACTGGGGTTGGGAGGGTTCTACTGGCATCTAGTGGGTGGAGGCCAGAGTTGCTGCAAAATATCCCATCATGCACAGGGCAGCCTCCCACAACAAAGAGTTACCTGGCTCAAAACTCTTGCTTTAAAGCCATGTTCTGCCTATCCATTAAAAAATAAATAAATAAATCCTCATTCTTCCAAAAATATAGAAAACCCAGACAGTTCAATAGGCAAGATATCTAAATTAATTATATAAGCACATTGTATAGGATCACTGAAGAGAAGGGAGATGTTTTACTTATTTATATGAACATGATATTGTTAAAAAAAAAAACAAAAAAAAAAACCATTTCTTCTCCTTCCCACTAGGAGACGCTTGGATAGTATCTTAAATTTAAAAAAACATCATATTTGAAAACAAATTATTATACCGCAACTAATAAAGTATCAACTGGGGTCCTTTTTCTGCATAAATAATGTGGAACAAACCAAATGATGCAGCTAAGCTTTAATGATGCAGTGAAGTCAACATCAAACAGATGGGCATGGAAAATTCAAATAATTTCCTGTAAACAAAAAGAAATATGCAAGGAGGTTAATGTAAACCTTTAGCTCACCATCTCCTTTCCGAGGCTTTGAGAAGCATG
This sequence comes from Mandrillus leucophaeus, assembly GCF_000951045.1. Taxonomy (NCBI): domain Eukaryota; kingdom Metazoa; phylum Chordata; class Mammalia; order Primates; family Cercopithecidae; genus Mandrillus; species Mandrillus leucophaeus. Next base: position 1,221,942 of record NW_012104732.1, on the reverse strand, counting down.
TCATTTAGAAATGATTCCGTTTACGTGGCACATGGTCCATGCTTCTCTCTCTGCTATTTGTTTTGGGGACATATGTGGGTTAGCAAGAGTTCATCATCTTGTTTTTAAGTATCCTGCAGCACACATGAGGACACCAGAGAGCTGCTGCTGCTCGGGGTTTGGGGAATAACCGGACCTAAGGCTTCACACGCAGAGACTAGGGTGGCATGGCATTGTTCCAGGCCCAGCAACGGCAGCTGAGCAATGGCAGCCGACCTGTCCTCTGAAGTCAGGTTCTTCTTCTTTTTTTTTGAGATAGAGTCTAGCTCTTTTGCCCAGGCTGGAGTGCAGTGGCGCGATGTAGGCTCACTGCAACCTCCGCCTCCCAGGTTCAAGCAATTCTCTTGGCTCAGCCTCTAGAGTAGCTGGGATTACAAGCACCTGCCACCACACCCAGCTAATTTTTGTATTTTTGGTAGAGACAGGGTTTCACCGTGTTGGCCAGGCTGGTCTCTAACTCCTCACCTTGTGATCCGCCCGCCTCGGCCTCCCAAAGTGCTGAGACTACAAGCGTGAGCCACCGTGCCTGGCCGGTTCTTCTTTTTCAGTTTTCTCCTTAAGCCTATGTCTTGTTTCTTCTCATTAAATCATTCAAGCAATATTTAGTTATTTTTCAACCTAAGGCAGATTCTGTGTTAATGCTAGAAGTAGGTACAGTGATGTGGAAACCAGATAGACACAGTTCCGGCCTTCATGGAGCTGCTAGTACAGTAGGGGAGAGAGGTAACTGAAAATCTCATAAATGACCATTCAATGACAGCTGTGGTAGATGTGATGAGGAACATAACCTAGGATTTGATGAGTGCACACAGAAGGGATCCTGACCAAGTCTCTGCATCAGTAGGGTGAAGGTGGGAAGTACGAGATGAGGATGAAGCTGGTTAGGGTGGTTTCTTCAAGGTTGTGATGTTTAAACTGTGATGCATAGGATTAATGAGTGGTCCAGGGAAACCATGTTCCAGGCACAACAAGCTACCTTATATAGCTTCTGTTTGCTTATACTTTGTGCTCATACGTAAACTTACTGCACATGTAGGTCTTCACTACTTTTTGAGCTCGTGCTACTTCTAGCCTTATTCTCTAATATTTTCTCCTTCACATGTATAACAAAGGGAAGGTGATTAGGTCAGTTTAGTTTTTCACCCTAGCTTTGCTTGACTTTTAAGTTATTCCTGTTTCTGCAGCTAGAGTCAAATTTCTTCACAGGCAGGAGCCAGGGCCCTCAGACAACCTTGTTTTTCGGGTTCTGGGAGGCTTCTTGGCCACTGCCACACGACAATCCTTCTTTCTTAGGGAAAAAGTGGGGTTTAGAATGGCATGGTAATGCAACACTTAGGCTATTCCACTGTCATGTATTATTTACCCTAGTTAGAATCAGGAAGAAAGGAAAGCATGAGATATTCTTTGCCGTCTTCATATCTTCCTCTGTTTCAATAATTTTGGGTCAAAAAATCATGACACCCTTCCCTTGTCCCTCCCACCTGTCATCTTCACTGAGCTTGGCTATGATGGATCTGCCTGTCTGTGCTTCCTAAAATAGCATATATCTTGTTTGGACTTCTCAAACAATTCAAGGAAATAAACCTTATAAGTACAATGCTGAGAAACAGTGTGGATAATGTCTTATTATTATTTAATTTTATCCAGAGTGAAAAATAAAAGGGACCTTATTGAAAAACTCTCTTGGATGAATCCTGTCTTTTAGGGTTTAGCATCTTTTCCCCACATCTTGTAAAAGAATTAATTACTTAATTTACAGCTAAAGGAGGGAGAAATCTCTTACTTTAGGTCTTAAACAGGGAGGGATGTCACTGACTACTTGTTTTGTACACACCGCCATGCATAGCATGGGCTGGGCAAATGGTGATGCCTAAGACTACTCCTTGAATGTTTAATGAGTGGAGGAGGGATATCATGAAGTCTTGGTCTTGCCAAACTCTTTGGAATCTCACTGCCTTACTCCCCAGCATACCCTTTTTATTCTTCTGTTGTAGCACTTATCATATCACACTGTCGTCATCATCATCATCGTTGCCAACACTTGTTTTGAGTTGCCTACTAAGGGTTGTTATAAAAAATAACGTTGTCAGACTTTCAGAAGCATGATTATTTGAGCCGTTTGTGTGTCTGTCCATTTGTCTATCCATCTACCCATTCATCCATTCAAACATCCAGCTCTCTGAATAAAAGAGTCTTGGCCCCCAAGTTATTTAAAGTCTAGTAGCACCATTTTGACCACAGACAACTTCTTCTTGGAGGTTTGAATTCTTAAGCTATATACAAGTGGGAGAATGAGGGTGGAATGGGATTGAGTGGGGACAGGTGAGAGAAAGAAAGAGCGAGACAGAGACAGAGAGAGAAAGCATGTGCCTGTGAGGGATCCAGGAGGAGGATTGACCCTGTTTCTGGCCCTAAAGAATTCCTTGCAGTTCCTTTAGACTCTCCCCACTCCAACCCCAGCACTCAACAGCAGTAAATCTGCTTTTGCTTCTCCATGAAGCCCTCTTTGATTTCCCAAGGCAGTGTAAGGCATAACCTCATTCTCACACCCGTAAGTCCAACCCTATTCATCCTTCTACTAAGAATTAATGTTTTATGACATGTTATTTATTTGTCTGGATTCTTAACCTGGCTATGGACTTGTGGGCAGGAATTTTGCTTAGGTTATCTTTTAATTTCTAGTGCTTAGCACAGATACCCTGTTGATACCTAGTAAACACTTGAGAAATGGAGGAGGAATAAAGGAACAGTTTGATAACACTATTATAATTCTTAGATAGAAAGACACATTTGATGGGACTTTAGACAGTCATTCATTCAACCACCCAACCAACAAATATTAGTATTTACTACATACCAACCACTGGGTTATGACATGATCCCAATCCTTGAGGGTTGACTCCCCACTAGGGGGATTCAGACTAGTCAGTAGGCTAGTAAAATCAAATGGGCTACAAAGAGGTAGACAGTGGTGATGGTTGCACAACACTGTGAATGTAATAAATGGCACCAAATTGTATATTTAATAATGGTTAAAATGGCAAGTTTCATGTTACACGTATTTTACCAACATAAAAAACCTCAAAAAAGAGTGCATATTGTATATTATATTTATATGAAGCCCAATGATAGGCAAACTAATCTAGTGCTGAAAATTAGAAAGTTTATACTTTCGATTATGGAACTTTTATTGTAGAGAGGTAGGGAGAAACTTACTTGGCGGGAGAAACTTTCTTGGTAGAAGAAATGCTTTACGTGTTGTTTGAGTTGGTGATTACTTGAGTATATACAATTGTAAAAACTCATCAAACTGAATATTTTAGATCCATGTTTTCAATTATATATTAGTTATTTTTCAATAAAAAGTAAAGTGGGGAAAACAAGAAGTAAAAGAGGAATTTATGTGAGTAACAAGAGGAACACCAAGACTCACTAGAAGATGAGTTGGAGGGTCAGGGAAGGCTTCCCCTTCTCCCTTCTCCCTTCTCCCTTCT
>NW_012104732.1:1215079-1216909 GCF_000951045.1 Mandrillus leucophaeus | reverse complement strand
AGCAAAGGGGAAATCCACCCCCACCAGGTCCCTCCCCTGACACATAGGGATTGACATTTGACAAGAGATTTGGGTGGGGACACAGATCCAAAACCATATCACTCCTCCAGGGCTCATTCCCTAAATCTGTGGTGCTGGTTATTTATCTAATGTCTTTCAACCCCAAGCTCACTTCTCCACTGCTGCATTTCCCAGGCATTTGAGCCTCCTGTTAGGCACTGTCAGTGGAAGGCAGTGGTGGAAAATTGGAAGGCAGGAGGCAGGAAGGAAGTGTAACATGCAGCTCTGGCTTTGTTGTTTTCTGGTGTTCCAAGTGTCAGTCACCCATTAAAGGTATGGACACCAGCCACAAAGTGCCCCCTCAGAGGTTTAAGTACTAGCCACGTAGGGATCCCACCCAGAGGTCCCTGTGCCAAGCCTCCAAACTCAGAAACACAATTTCAGGCCACATAACCCCTCAGAGGTCTGAACACCACCTACAGGTACCATACTTTAGAGATCTGAGCGCCAACCACTAACCTGAGCTGAAATGAAAACCAAACTCATGGTCTTTTCCCCAAACCCTGTCTTCTTTCAGTGCCTCCAAGCTCAGTGAATAGCATAGGTTATCCAAGGACTTATCTGACACCTCTCTCTCCTTCACTCCCTCTGTCCAAAACCAAGACCAAGTACTGGCAATTCTACATTCTAAAAAACCCTTGGATATATCTACTTCATCTCTCTGCTATCACTCTACCATCATCCGTTGCCTGGACTTTTGAGACAGGGTCTTGCTTTGGTTGCCCAGGTGGGAGTGCAGTGGCCTGATCTCAGCTCACTGCAACCTCTGCCTCCCAGGCTCAAGCTATCCTCCTACGTCAGCCTCTGGCATAGCTGGGACTACAGGCATGTGCGGGCACACCCAGCTAATTTTTATATTTTTAACATTTCATATATAGATATATTTTTTAGAGATAAGGTTTTGCCTCAGCCTCCTGAGTTGCTGGAACTGCAGGCATGCGCCACCACACTCAGCTAACTTTTGATTTTTGTTTTTGTAAAGACAGGGTTTTGCCATGTTGCCCTGGCTGGTCTCAAACTCTTGGACTCGAGCAATCTGCCTACCTCAGCCTCCCAAAGTGTTTGGCTTACAGGCGTGAGCCACCACATCTAGCTGCTTGCCTGGACTTCTACAATAAATTTCTATACTAACTGGTCTGGCCTATCTTTGTTGCCCACCTGTTCTCCTTTAATGCAGTTTTCAGACACCTAATAGGGATTCAGGAGACTTTATGTCTAGTCACATCTCTGTTAGTATCCAAGAGTACAGTCCCAGGCAAGTCAGTTATTCTTCCTAGCTTCTAGTTTCCCCATTGTAAAATATCAGGATTACTCTCTGTCTCGCTCTGTGTATGCACACAGATGCTTGTTGACTTAGGATGGGGTAATGTTCTGATAAACCCATGGTAAATTGAAAACATTCTGCATCAAAAATTCATTTAATATACTTAACCTACTGAATATCATAGCTTAGCCTGGCCTACCTTAAATGTGCTAAGAACACTTACATTAGCCTACAGTTGGGCAAAATCATCTGGCAATGCAGATCACTGTGCAGATCAGTGATTTACCCTTCTGATTGCGCGGCTGACTGGGAGTTGTGGCTTGCTGCTGCTGCCCAGCATTGCAAGAGGGTATCATACTACATATTGCTAGCCTGGGAAAAGATCAAAATCCAAAATCCAAAGCATGATTTGTATTGAATGCATACCACTTTCACAGTATCATAAAGTCAGAAAATTGTAAGTTGAACCACTGTGTCAGGAAACATCTCTCTCTTGTTTTCTCTCT
>NW_012104732.1:1209105-1214289 GCF_000951045.1 Mandrillus leucophaeus | reverse complement strand
TTCACCATGTTGGCCAGACTGGTCTCAAACTCCTGACCTCGTGATCTGCCCGCCTCGCCCTCCCAACGCACTGGGATTACAGGCGTGAGCCACTGCGCCTGGCCCAGACTAGCCTTTTTAAAAGGCCAATCAGATCATTTGGCTGACTTGCTTAAAATTCCCCTTTGGCTTTCTTCTGCAGTTGGAATAACATTAAAATTTCCTACCATGACCTAAAGGGCCCAGAATGACTTGACTTGTATTGTGAGTGCTGTGTCTCATTGCCCACATTGCCCTTTGGATAGAAGGACTTATTTTCCCCACTACTGGGAATGCTGCTTCCAGACAGCCCTCACCTCTCAGCCCTGGCGGTCAGAGAGCAGACTATGTCCAGGGAATGTTTAGTTTGGGAACATGAAGGCCTTTCTCCCTTGTCCCAGCTTGGAACAACCCTGAAGGGCCATCCCAGTTCACAGCTCACTACAGGATTGACTGAGGCTGTTGTGACCACACCACAGCTCAGCTTTCCCCTCTGCCCAATCTTACCACCTCCCTTACTCCTATAGTTGGTGATCTCAAGTGCTAGGGGACTCAGCCACACAACCCCTATCTAAGTCTATCCTACATCCTCCTCCAGTCCAGTAGCCTGACACTTCGTTCAGTTCCTCTACTGTGCTGTGCTCCTTCTGGCCTCAGGGCCATGGCTCTTGCTCTGCCTTCTCTCTGTCTGGAAATCTCTTTCTGCTCTTCACCTGGTCAGTTCCTACTCATCCTTCAGAGTTCAGTTCAAAAAGACTTCCCCAGGGAATTCATCCCTGACTTGTCAGACTAGGTCAGGGGCCTTGTTACAAACTCTCATGACACCCCATACTTTTTCCTGGCCTTACTTCTGGTGACTAATAAATGATGTAAGTGGGCGTTTAAGATCTGTCTTTCCTGCTAGACTATCAGTGTCAGGAGAGTAGTGATTTTGTCAGCTTTTTTTCCCACCCTGTCTGCTTAGCATTAAGCAGACTGCCTTATATGTAACGGATGTTTAATAAGTATATTTGTCGAATGAATCAATGAATGATTTAATTCCCTTGTCTTGACCCTTAGTGATAGGCAGTAAAAGGCAATTATAAGTGTCTCTGAATAATTGTGGCTGACAACAACTTGTTTCTCTGCTTGTGAGACTACAAAACAGAACATAGCATAACAGAAGAAACTAGCAGCACCTTAAAAAGGAAAGGTGTCTGGACCATCTCCAGCTAGAAACATGAGTTTTGGTTAGAGCCTCAGTCAGCTAAGACTTACTGATAAATATTTCAGCCAGTGAGATAATGAAAGGATAATGATCTCAGGAGAGACTAGCAAAACTCCTCTGTGTCCAATGTGGAGTTAAGTGTTTTTCCAAGCATTCAAAATGTAGCAATTAAATTAGACTGAATTCAAGAAGCATCTGTTTTTTCTTTTAATACTCCTAAGGTTTCATTTTTTTTACATGGAAATTTTCAACCTTTCTGGAATGGTATACAATGTAACAGCTAATCTTTTTTTTTTTTTTTTAACCATATGAAGGCCTTGCTAACTATGACTCAAAATCTAGAAGTTATAAAACAAAAGACAAATAAATTAAAGTAATAAAAATTAAAACAATTTTGCATGACAGAAACCTCACAAGTAGAGACAAAATCAAGTGATGCTCGGAAAAACATAATTGCAATTCATATTACGAGGTGTTTATTTCTCCGATATATAAGGAATGCTTTAAAAATGATAAGAAAAAGACCAACAACTTGATAGAAAAATGGGCAAGAGAGTGGTATAAACAATTCACAAAGACGGCAAAACAAATGGCATCTAAATATATCATACGATCACCAACCTTTCTCTTTATAAGAGAAGCTACATTGAGATGCCGTTTTCTTCTTATATTGGCAAAAATACAAGTGTTTGATTACTCATTCATTAGTGAGGCTATTGGGAAACAGGCACTATCATTTACTGCTTGTGGATATATAAATTGGTAAATTCCTAAGGAGGACAATTTGACAATTTCAATTACCAATGCAAATACTCTTTATCTCCCATTTAAGAATTTATCCTACAGTTGTGCTGGTGCGTGCATAAGGGACCTATGTAAAAAGTTACTCATTACAGCATTGTTTGTAACAGCAAAAGAAATGGAAAACTCTGTGTGTTTTTTGGGTTTTTTTGGATTTTTTTTCTTTTTCTTTTCTTTTCTTTTTTTTGTTGAGACATGATCTTGCTCTATTACCTAGGCTGCGGTGTATTGACACGATCTTGGTTCACTGCAACCTCTGCCTCCCAGGCTCGAGAGATCCTCCCACCTCAGCCTCCCAAGTAGCTGGGACTACAGGCGCATGCCACTGTGCCCAGCTAATTTTTGTATTCTTTGTAGAGATGGGATTTTGCCATGTTGCCCAGGCTGGTCTCGAATTCCTGAACTCAAACGATCTGCCCACCTCGGCCTCCCAACTAGCTGGGACTACAGATATGTGTCACCATGCCCAGATAATTTTTAAATTTTTTTTTGGTAGAGATGGAATATTATTTTGTTGCCCAGGCTGGTCTTGAACTCCTGGTCTCAAGCAATCCTTCTGCCTTGGCCTCCCAAAGTGCCAGGATTACAGGCATGAGCCACTGTGCCCAGCCTAAAACTTTCCGATTGATTTCGAAGTAGTTATTAGCAAATAAGTTCAAGATACATTGTTAGTTGGAAAAAAACCCATAAAGTGCACAACAATGTTATGGCAGCTACCTTTTATGTAACAAAGAGAAATAAGAAGGTATATTTTTTCACAGAGAGATATGGGGAGTTACAATTGTCTCTTGGGGTGGGGTGGGAACCAGGTAGAGGAGAGATTGGGAGGATACTCTTCACTGAATACCTTTTGTAATTTTGTATTTTTGAACAATGTGAAAATTATCATTGAATACTTAAAAAAAACTGCTTATTACCTATTCACAAATTAAAAAAAAAAACTGTATTACCTATTCACAAAAGAATTCAGAGTAGTACCGATGGAATTTGACCTGGGTACCGCACATTCTCCCAGTGCTCTCTCTTTGTGGAACTAGCAAAGATCACTCCTATCTCAAGGAGCGGAGCACGCAATCGACTGTGGATATCATATGGAAACATGCGGAAAAGGAGGCGAGTCCTAGGAAGGTAATGACTGTATCAAAGTGAGGTGAAGAAACTAAGTGCTGAACAAGAGGATTAGGGACACAGGGAGCGGGCTAGAGTTTAAGAGACAGAGTTCATAGAAAAGATATTATACAAAGAACTAGGCCAAGACTGAGTCAATTTTTGGAAGGGAGGTCAAGCCACTCCTTTTCAGGGGTCACATTAAAATTCTCTCAACAACCATATGAGCTAGGTTTTATTTTCATCTCCACTTAGACTTGGATTGTGGATTTTTGGAAGGAACACCGCAGAGGTGAATTGCTATTCTCATTATATCACATCAAAGGGACCTGCTAGCAACATGACTTCATGCTATCACCACTGTTGGTGTACACCTTGATGACCTAGCTAAAGAAGAGTTAATCAGTTTTTTCCATTGTAAAGTTCCTCTTTTTTTCCGCTGCATTTCTATACTATACTCAGGAAGAAAAGAAGGAAGGAAGGGAGGAAAGAAGGAAGTCACTATGCACATCCCACATTTAAGAGGTAGGAGCTATGCTCCTCCTTCTTCAAGGATGAGTATCTACGTTATTTTTAATTCTTCCGCACAGGATATTTGCCTATTCTCCCCCATTTATTTATTTTTTCCAATATTTATTTATACCAATAGAGACTAATGGATATTTTATTTTATATTTTGGGTTATAATTCAATAGTACTTTATTTATTTTCTTGCTCAAGTTGTTCTGACTTTGGCCATTGGGAGCTTTTTCAGTTGGTTCCTATGCTCCTTTGACATACCCCTTTAATGGTGTTTGCTTTTTAGCACTTCCTTACTTTCTCATACTACAAGATGCTCCAGGCTTATCTTGTATATTCCCTCCCCTCAGTTCTAGAACTATCTATTTCTCCAAGAAGCTATGATTCCTTTTAATGGGGAGTAGTATAAAGATAAATTCTGGAGACTGTATCTGTTCATTGCTGCTGGGGTATCATTGCTCCTAGACTGCTGGGGTATCATTGCTCCTAGACTCTCCCAGCTGACAGAGCAAGGAAATATATGTGTGTATACTAACCCAAGTACATATACAAATCTATAAATACTGCTATGTGTAACCATCTATCTATGGTAAGCTAAACATGAGTTTATACTGAGGTCTCCAACTCTAATCCAGTACTACATGGATTGCTCTAGCTACTTCTCCCCCTTGCTTGTCTATAACCTCCCACTGTAATAGTGAGAAAGCTGGCTCCCACCATCCACCATCCCTTTACTTAATTGTTAATTCCAGTAGACATGTGTAGTAGTTTCAGATGTTAACCTGTGCCCTCATGGGAAACAACTTTAACAACTTTAACAGCGTCTATAACAACTACAAGCTCTCTTTGCCTTTAGTCTTATAGCTTCCACTCATTTCCAAACTTACATAGGTCAGCATGTTTCCCCTCACCCCTTCAGTGAGGTTATTTCATGCATTTATGATAGAGTTAGATTCTTTTATCACAGCCTATATTCCACCCTGGGATCACCCCATCTTCCTAAATATTTTTAAATAAATTTGCATACACTAAGATTCACTTTTTGGGCTGTAAAGTTCTATGGATTTTGACAGACATATAGTGTCACGTACTTACCATTACTGTATCATACAAAGCATTTTAACCTCCCTAAAGAATCCCCTGTGTTTTACCTATTGAAACCTCTTTCCTCCCCAAACCCCTAACCACCACTAATCGGTTTACTGGCTACATAGTTTTGCATTTTTCAGAATGTCATATAATTGTTGTTGTTGTTGTTTTTGTTTTTTAGAGACAAGGTCTTGCTCTGTTGCCCAGGCTGGAGTACAGTGGCATGATCCTAGCTTGCTGAAGCCTCCATCTTTTGGCCTCAAGCAATCCTCCCTCCTTAGCCTCGCAAAGTACTGGGATTACAGGTGTGAGCCACTGCACCTAGCCCTAGAATGTCATATAAATCTGCATATACTATTTTCAGACTGGCTTCTTTCACTTAGCAACACACAAGATCCTTCAATGTTTTTGCATGGCTTGGTAGCTCATTCCTTTTTTTTTTT
>NW_012104732.1:1199700-1208435 GCF_000951045.1 Mandrillus leucophaeus | reverse complement strand
GGTTCCCATGTTGCATTGGCTAGAATATCCAGTATGATGTTGAATAGAAGAGGTGATAGAGGACATCATCGCTTTGTTGCTGAACTTTGGGGAAAAGTATAAAGCTAGTTGTAGGTTTTGTAGGTCCTGTTTCTCAGTTGAAGAAGTTCCTTCTTTTCCTTACTCACTGTGAATTTTCATTATGAGTGGTTCTGACTCTGAAAATGGCTTTTCTGCATCTATTGAGTTAATCATATGATTTTTTTATTTTATTAACATGGTGAATTGCATTAGTAATTTACAAACGTTAAACCAACCTTAAATTTCTGGAATAAACCACACTTAAACATGATGTACAATGTGTATGTCTTACTAGATGCAACTTGCTAATTTTTTTCTTTTTAAAAACTCATGTTTATGAAGGTATATTACATATAGTAAGGTCTACCTTTTCTAAGGTAAATTTTTTAGACTAATGACAAACATATATCATTGTGTGATCATCATTTAAGTTAAGATATAGAGTAAATCAGCCACCCAAAAAAATCCTCTCAATTTCCTCCACCCAAACCCAGTCCTCGTAATCATTAATTTGATTTATGTTTCTATAGCTTTTCCTGATTCAATATGTTCTACAAATGAAATAATGTCTTCTTTACACTAGCCTAATACCTTTAGGATTCATTCATTTTCTGCGTGTATCAGGAGTTTGTTTCTAATTATTTTTTAATACTATTTCATTATGTGGATATACCACAGTTTGCTTATTCATTCACCAGTTGGTAGACATTTGGGTTGTTTCTGTTTCAAAGATATGAATAATGTTGTATCTTAGTCTGTTTTGTGTTGCTCCAAAAGAATATCTGAGACTGCATAATTTCTAAAGAAAAGAGATTCATTTAGCTAATGTTTCTGTACACTAATATGTTCAAGGGCACGACCCTGGCTTCTGCTGAAGGCTTTTTGTTCTGTGTCACAACATAGTGCAGAAGGTCAAAGGAGAAGTGGACATACATGAAGAGAGAAAAATCTGAGGAGTGGCCTGGCTTTATAACAACCCACTGTCATGGGAAGAAATCCATTCCTGCTAACGGCACCAGTCCACTCATGAGGGATCTGCCTCCATAACCCAAAAACCTCTCATCAGGCCCCACCTCCCAGCACCACCATATTAGGGATCACATTTCAGTATGAGCTTTGATGGGGACAAACAAACCATATCCTAACCATCACATTCTGCCCCTGCCCCCCAAAACTCATGTCCTTCTCACATGCAACGCATAATCATTCTATCCTGATAGTCTCCAAAGTCTTAACTGTCCCAGCATCAACTTAAAAGTCCAAAGTTCAAGGTCCAAAGTCTCATCTGATAGTCAAGGCACACCCCTTCCATCTATGAGCCTGCAAAATCAAAACAAGTTATTTACTTCCAAGATGCAATGGTGATACAGGCATAATAGACATTCCCACTCAAAGAGGGATGAATCAGAAAAAACAAAGGAGTAACAGGCCCCAAACAAATCCAAATCCCAGCAGGGCAGATATTACATCTTAAAGCTGGAGAATAATCTCTTTTGATTCCACGTGCCACCTGCTGGACACACTGGGGTGGGAGTTGGGTCCCCAAGGCTCTGGCAGCTCTGCCCCAATGGCTTTGCTGAGCTCATTTCACCCAGCTCTCTCAGGCTGGCATTACATACTGGTAGCTCTGCAGTTCTGGGGTCTCAGTGGTGGTACCATTTCCACAGCTCCATTAGACGTTATCCTAGTTGGGATTCTCTTCAGTGGCCTTGTTCCTATAACTCCAGTAGGCATTGTCCTTGTGGGGACCCTCTGTAGCAGTTCCAACTCCACATTTCCACTCAGTACTGCTTTAGTGAGGCCTCTCTGCCATAACTATACCCCTGCTACAAGTCTCTGCCTGGGACGCCAGGCTTTCTTTTCTTTTTTCTTTTTTCTTTTTTCTTTTTTTAGAGATAAGAGTCTCACTCTGCCTCCCAGGCTGGAGTGCAGTGGTGTGATCTCAGCTCACTGAAACCTCTGCCTCCCGGGTTCAAGCAATTCTCCTGCCTCAGCGACCCGAGTAGCTGGAATTACAGGAGTGCGCCACCACACCAAGATAATTTTTGTGTTTTTAGTAGAGACGGGGTTTAATCATATTGGCCAGGCTGTTCATGAACTCCTGACCTCAGGTGATCCACCCGCCTCGGCCTCCCAAAGGGCTGGGTTTATCAGGGTGAGCCAGTGTGCGCGGCCAGGACCCCAGGCTTTCAATGACATTCTCTGTAATCCAGGTGGAGGCTGTCGAGTCTCCATAGCTCTTTCTTTCTGCAAGCCTGAAGAATTAGCATCATGTGGAGGCTACCAAGGTTTATTATGACTTGTACCTTCCACAGCTAGAGCATGAGCTGCACTTGGGGCCACTTGACCTGGGGTGCCCTGAGCCTGTTCCCAGAAACCATTCCATTCCCCTAGGCCTCTGAGCATGGGACGGGTAGCCTCTAAGACTTTGGAAATGACTTTGAGGCCTTTCCCCCATTGTCTTGACTATTAATGCCCTTTTAGCCATGTAAGTTTCTTTAGTAAGGGGTGGCTTGGCTGTACCCTTGGAGTTCTCTCCTGAAAACACTCTGTCACGCTTTACCACATGGCCAGGCTGTGAATTTTCTTAATTTTTCTGCTCTGTTTCCCTTCTCTCTATCAGTATACTATAAGCACTTAGAAGGAAACGTGTAGTAGCTTGAACACTTTGCTGCCTAAAAATTTCTTCTGCCAGATACTCTAGCTTATCACTCTCAAGTTCAGCCTTTCACAAAGCCCTTGGGCATGGACACAGTTTAGCTAAGTTCTTTGCTAAATTGTAACAAGGATGGCCTTTGCTCCAGTTTCCAAACTTTCTTACTCAGTTCCATCTGAAACCTCATCAGAATGGCCTTTATTGTCCATATTTCTATCAGTGTTCTGGTCTTGACCACTTAATTAATCTCTAAGGATTTCTAAACTTTTCCTAGTCTTCTTGTCTTCTAAGCCCTCACCAGAATCTGGGCTTTTTCTACCTGCTCCTCCAAATTCTTTCAGCTTCTTCCCATTGTCCAGTTCTAGAGCTGCTGCTACATTTTCAGAGATTTGTTATCAGCAACACCCTCCTTCTCAGCACCAATACTTTGTTTTACTCCATCTTATGTTGCTATAAAAGGATATCTGAGACTGGACGATTTATATAAAACAGAGGCTTATTTATTCACGTTTCTGCAGGTTGAGAAGTTCAAAGTCATGGCCCTGGCTTCTGGTGAGGGCTTTCCTGCTGCATCACCACATGGCGCAGAAGGTCAAAGGGGAGTGAACATGTGTGAAAGGAAGAAAGCCTGAGAGGCCGTCCTGGTTCATAACAACCACTCTCATGGGAACTCATCCATTTCTGCAAGAACTGCTCCAGTCCTGGAGAGTGAGAACTCACTCACTGCTGGGATAACAGCACCAAGTCATTCATGAGAGATCTGCCTCCACAACCCAAATACCTCCTACTAGATCCCACCTCCCAACACCACCACATTGGGGGTGAAATTTCAACATGAATTTTGATGAGAACAAACAAACCATACCCAAACAATAGCATGTTGCTATAAATATTTGCATACAAGTTTTTACATGTCCATATGTTTTAATTTCTCTTGACAACATACTTAGAAAGAAGTGGTATTGTTGGGTCATATATTATGTTTAACTTTATAAGAAACTATAAAAAAAGAGAAACGTTTCCAACATGGATATACCAATTTGCATCCCCATCAGCAATGTAAGAGAGTTCCAGCTGAACCACATCCTCGCCAACATTTGGAATTGTCAGTTTAAAAAATTTTATTTTTCTAGCAGATAATTGGATCTCATTGTACTTTTTATTTGCATTTTCCTAACGACTGATGATGTTGGCTATATTTTTAGGTGATTATTTACCATCTCATTTGTTAGTATTTTATTTCAAATTTTTATATCTGTTTTACCAAAGATACTGGTGTATAGTTTCCTTTTCTTATAATTTCTTTTCCAACTTTTGGTATAAGGTTTATTCCTTGCAAAATGACTTGGGGTAAATTCTCTTCTTTGTTTTCTGAAAGAGTTTGTTTAGTGTTTGAATTGCTTCTTTATTATTTTACAGAATTTTCCAGTGAAACCATCTGGCCCTGGAGTTTTCCTTTTCTTATAAAGATTTGTATAAATTTAAGGGATACAGGTGCAGTTTCGTTCCACAGATATATTGCATAGTAGTGAAGTTTGGGCTTTTAGCGTACCCATTACCTGAATAGCATATGTTGTACTCATTAAGTAATTGATCATCTCCCACCCTCTTCCTACCCTGCTGCCCTTCTGAACCTCCAATATTGATCATTCCACAGTTTATATCCATGTGTACAGATTATTTAGCTTTTACTTACAACTGAGAACATTTGGTATTTGACTTTATTTCTGAGTTGTTTCACTGAAGATAGTGGACTCCAGTTCCATCCATGTTGCTGCAAAGGACATGGTTTCATTCTTTTCTATGGCTGAATAGTATTCCATCGTGTATATATATATACCACATTTTCTTTATTCAGTCATCTGTCAATGAACATTTAGATTGATTCCATATCTTTGCTATTGTGAATAATGCTGCAATAAATATATTAGTGGAGTTTCTTATAAATCAGTTTTGAAAAGGAATTTAATTTGTTTAATTAAATTCTGATAGGGTATATTCTGAGTATATCTGAGTCTGATAAAATACATTCATAACAGGGGATATTCAGATTTTCAATTTTTTCCTGCGCCAGTTTTTTTAAGTTGTATTTTTTAAGGAGTTTGTCCAATTAAGATATGTCAAATTTTATTGGCCTAAAGATGTTTATTACAATCCATTATTATCCTTTTAATGTCTGTAGGAGCTATAATTACATGTCATCTTTTATTCTTGATGTTGGGAATTTGCGTTCTCATTCATTCATCCTTAATCAGTCTTGCTGGACATTTATTAACTTTATTAATGTTTTCAAAAAATAGGTTTTGTTTTGTTAGAATTTTCTATTGTTGTTCATTAAATTTTGCTCTTATATTTATTTCCTTCTATTTCCTTTTGTATTGATATACTATTTTCTTTCTAGCATCATAAGGTAAAAAATACAAAATTTTTGATTTTTTGCCCACATTTCCTTTTCTAATATAAGCATTTAAATGGATAAATTCCCTTCTAAGTGCTGCTTTAGTTGCATCCCACAAATATTGATATGCTGTATTTCCTTTATCATTCATTTTGAAATATTTTCTAATTCCCCTGTAATTTCTTCTTTGATCCACGTGTTATGTCTTATTGCTATTGATTTATAATTTAAATTCGTTATGGTTGGAGAATATATTCTGAATGATTTTAATCTGTTAAAATTTATTGAGATTTATTTTGGGTGCTTCGAATACGGTGATTTAGCGAATGCTCCATGTGCACTTGAAAATAATGCATTTCTGCAGTGGTTTCATCTGGTCTATAAATATCATTTAGGTCAACGTGATTGATAGTGTTTGGATATTCCATATAATTACTTGTTCTATCAATTACTGTCTGCTTGTTCTATCAATTACTGAGAGAGGAAGGTTAAGATCTCCAAGTATAATTGTGACTTCATCTAATTCTTCCTTTAATTCTGTCAGTTTTTGCTTAATATATTTTGAGCTTCTGTTTTTAGGTTAATACACATTTATAATTGCCATGTCCTGTTGGTAAAATGATGCTTTTTTAATGATAAAATGTCTGTCCTTATCTCTGATCTTACTCCTTGTTAAATCATCTTTGTTTAATATTAATTTAGCCACATTCATTTTCTTATATTTACAGTTTGCTGGAAACGGTGTTTTTTCGTCCTTTTGTTTTCAGCATAATATTATATTTCAAGTGTATTTATTGTAGACAACAAATAGTTAGGTCTATTTTTGTGTATGGTCTGAAAGTTTCTGCCTCTTATTAGAAGGCTTAGCCTATTTATTTTTAATGTAATTACTGATAAGGTTGAGTTTAGGTCTATTATCTTGCTATTTGTTTACCATTTTTCTGTCTTTCTTCATTCACTTATTTGTCCTTTCCTACTTCCTGTTGGGCTAATCAAACATTTTTAAATATTTCATTTAGTTTCTCTGTTGCCTTTTTAGTCTTTTCTCCAGGGATTAAAACATGCATTATTTATTAATGGCATTCTATTTAGAATTGATATTATACCACTTCATATAAAATACCTAGAAAAGTATTCCATTACCTCTATGTCTTTTGTGCTAGTCTTGTCATATCACTTCCTTTGGGCACATAGTAGAAACATGGTAAATATTCCCTGAATGCATGGATGATGGGTCAAGTAAAGGGAAGTGCCACGCCAGAACTCTGATCACAGTTAATCCTGCTGTGTTCCCCAAGTCAAAGGTTAGTGGGATTTCTATGGCTTTGTTGAGATCATCATTTTTGATTAAATGCTTACTGAACATCTAGGAGCTGTAGTTTCAGCAGAGTAGAAAGAATGGCAAACTTAAGAGTCAGGATTCAGCTGCAAGTTAGAGAAATAGAGTCAAACTGGGTTAAACTAAAGACAAAGGAAAAGGGCAGGTTTTATAAACAAGAAGTTTAAGGATACTGTATTCAGGGACCTGAACGATGTCAGTGAGCCTCTCTACATCTTTCTCTTCTCTCCCACCTCTATTTGTTGCCGCTTGTCTTTGTGGGTTGACTTCATTTTCTCTGTTGGAGGTAAACTCTCATCACGTGGCAGGAAAGACAATTTTCTAGAAACTCCAGGCCTATATTATTTCAGCTCAGCAAAATAACAAGATTCCGATTGGCTCAGCTTGGGTCACAAGATCTTCCCTGAGCTAATCATCACTTACCAGGGAATGTACTATATTTGACAAAAACTGAGTTATGGGCTCTGGTGATTGGTTAGGGAATAACTGACATCCCCAACAGGGTCTCATGGAATGAAGGAGGAGTTTTTCAAAGAAGTCTGAAGAAAGTAAATGCACAGTATGCTGGGAAGAGAACAACTGGCCGCTCCAGGCTACTCTAATCTCTTTGAAAGTCCTGGCTCCACTATCTTCTATATGATTTTAGCCAAATAACTTCCCTTCTCTAGCTGCATTTACTCATGTGCATATTGATCTCTGAGATTTCTTCTATCTCTAACACTGGAAGCAATATAAATACCCCTCAACAATGGGATGGGTAAATTAAGAAATATTTATATAATGCATATATGACACTGTAATGAAATTGAATTAACTCGTTACATAATTTAATGTGGATAAATCTAAAAAAAAGTTGACCAAAACCACAACTTGAAAAGGGCTGTGTACAGCATTATACAACTTAAATAACATTTTAGAACACAAAATAAAAATATAAAGGCATGACTAACACAAAATTTGAGATTGTCACCCCTGCTATAAAGGGAGGGATGGGAATGGGATATGGGAAGGATACATAGAGGACTTCAACCCTATCTGTAATATTTTGCTTCTCAAAAGTATGAAAAAGTAAGGCTTTATGTTATGATGTGATAAAGTTGAGTGACAGAAGCATAGGTACTTGATGCTTTATATGTTAAACTTTTCTGTATGTTTAAAATATTTCAAAATAGCAAAAGCTATCATTATAGTACTATTTAGCATGTTAGGTACTATTAGGCACTCATCTAATAACTTTACATGAGTTTCTTCATTTATTTTCTATGAATTATCTAGTGGAGGGCTCAGCTCCTTGTATGTGGGCCTCTTCATAGGGTTGTTTGAGCGTCCTCAAACACGGCAGCCTACTGAATGAGTGACCCAAGAGAAAGAGGGAGGAGGAAGTCACACTCCGTTGCTTCTGTTACATTCTAGTCATCCATGAGTCAGTGAGTACAGCCCACGTGCAAGGACAGGGGAATGAAGGGTCCATCTTTGAAGGAAAGAATATAAAATAATACATGGACATATTTTTTCAGTCATCACACTGTGCATTGTATTTTACTTTATTTAACTCTTTAAGACTTTATCGTTTTAGAGAAGTGTTATGTTCATAGCAAAACTGAGGGAAAGGTACAGAAATTTCCCATATACCTCTATCCCACACAAGCATAGCCCCACGCCCCACCCCCCACCACCTGGCCTCATTACTAACATCTCCCAGAAGAGTGGCACGTTTGTTACAATTGAAAAAACTACATTAACACATCTTTATCACCTAAAGTCCATAGTTTACATTAGGGTTCACTCTTAGTGCTATACATTTTTATGGGCTTGGGAAAATGTATAATGATATGTATCCACTATCATATTTTCATAAAGAGTAGTTTCACTGCCCTTGCTTCACCTATTCATCCCTCCCCACCCCAACCCCTGGCAACCACTAATCTTTTTACTGTCTCCATAGGTTTGTGTTTTCCAGAATTTCATGTAGTTAGAATAACATAGTATACAGCCCTTTCAGATGGGTTTCTGTCACTTAATAGGATACATCCTATTAAGCATATGTATCTTAGTAAGATACATACTATTCATCCTATTAAAATATGTATCTTAGTAAGATACACATTTTTCCCATAATTTGCATTTTCAGGTTACATTATCTGCAATTTATAGAAGATACAGGCAACTTGCTCAAGTTGAGAGCTAGGAGGTGGCAATTCAACCCCTGGCAATCTGGCTCTAGGGCTGGTGCTCTTAACTACTATTACACTGTCTCTGTAATAAATAATACATTTAACACA
>NW_012104732.1:1190999-1199650 GCF_000951045.1 Mandrillus leucophaeus | reverse complement strand
CCACCTGGCCTCATTACTAACATCTCCCAGAAGAGTGGCACGTTTGTTACAATTGAAAAAACTACATTAACACATCTTTATCACCTAAAGTCCATAGTTTACATTAGGGTTCACTCTTAGTGCTATACATTTTTATGGGCTTGGGAAAATGTATAATGATATGTATCCACTATCATATTTTCATAAAGAGTAGTTTCACTGCCCTTGCTTCACCTATTCATCCCTCCCCACCCCAACCCCTGGCAACCACTAATCTTTTTACTGTCTCCATAGGTTTGTGTTTTCCAGAATTTCATGTAGTTAGAATAACATAGTATACAGCCCTTTCAGATGGGTTTCTGTCACTTAATAGGATACATCCTATTAAGCATATGTATCTTAGTAAGATACATACTATTCATCCTATTAAAATATGTATCTTAGTAAGATACATATTTTTCCCATAATTTGCATTTTCAGGTTACATTATCTGCAATTTATAGAAGATACAGGCAACTTGCTCAAGTTGAGAGCTAGGAGGTGGCAATTCAACCCCTGGCAATCTGGCTCTAGGGCTGGTGCTCTTAACTACTATTACACTGTCTCTGTAATAAATAATACTTTTAACACATACCCAGATAACTATGTAGTAAGGTGCTAGATACCATGAAGCATAAAAAAAGTATGCAGTGCTGTGGCATTTAAGATGAAGATGGCCTCACTTCTTAGTGAAGTGATGAGGTAAGGTTTAAAGGAAGAGAAACCATTTATTCAAGGCTCTGAATAAAAGGTGGAGACTGGCAGGGGGCCTTGGTGAGGATCAGGAGAGGCAATTTCCAAGTAGAGGAAACAGCATAAACAAACAGTCTGGGAAACTCTGAGTCACTGCACAGGCCATTATCGGGGGCTGACTCTAGGCTATGGGATATAGTGTAGTAATAGAGGCCAAGAATACCAGCCCAAGGGTGAAGGAAGCCCAGGAAGATTTCAAGGAAGAGACAAACGCCTCAGAACTGGGCTTTAGGAAGGGCCAGGGGAAAAGTGGTAGATTAGAGGGAGGAGCTGAAAGTGGGGAAGCAGCCATGAAATTGTCCAGCACAAGAGGGAATGAAGGTGGTAGCTGAGAGGCGGACAGGTGGAGATGGACCGGCAGTGTAGGAGCACCAAGTGCAGTGCTTTTACATTCCCTATCTTGTATATTCCTCACCATAGCAATATGGGGGAGGTACTGTGATGCCCATTTGGTTGATAAAGAAACTGAGTCCCTACTGTCTACTCTCTGGGGCCTGGTTCCTGTTGATGAATCCTCCTGCTCTGGAACAACAACAAAAAAAATCCATGATATTCACCTTCTGTTGATTCTTCCCAACTTGCAGTTTTTGAGAACTTTCCAGCAATGACCTAAAAAAAAATCTTCCTTGCTGCTCAAAATAGACCAGTGAAATTACTCGTTATTAGATAGTTCTTGCCTTTAAAATAAAAATCTACTGACAGATTCCTGGGATGGCGGAGTAGGGAAGAAAACAACCTCATTTCTTTTAAAAATAAATGGGACTGTTAGAGGCCGCTAATGCATTCAAGTTTCCCGAGGAGAGTTAACCCCAGGTAAAACTGTGGAGTCAGGAATTTTGCTTTGGTGATACTGTGCCTCTCTGCCCAGGGACTGGTAGGGAGAGAGATGGTGCTTCCTAGAGGTTTCCCCAGGCAGTGACAGTCACTATCCACTTTTAGTGAGGACTGGCTGGAGGCCAAGCCCTGTGTGTGGATGAGTGGGATGGGGTCCTCGCCTCAGGCTGCTGTCAGCCTAGTAAGAAGCTAAAACCTTCACCACATATCTTGACAAAATTAAGGTTCTGTCCATTTGCCTGTCATCACATCGCAGGAAACTTTTACGGGTAGACTTTTGCGAAATCAGTGGGGTACGTTTGGGATAATGTGACATAAAAAGCAGGCTCTGTGGAGTACACAAAAATGACCTTCGGAGGACCTAGAGGGGACTTCGAATAGATGGGCAGTTGCCCTCCAGTACAGCCGAGTAGAACTAGTCTATGGTACCACCAACTTGGCATGGTGTACTATGAAGAATAGCCGATGTTTTCTGAGTGTTTACTATTACATGTATTAAGATGACCTGGGCAGACAACATGAACAGTGGTTTTATACATAATCCTCAAGAGGAAAGTGACCGAGGGCAGATGCTTCCGATTCTTGACACTTGGTAGCAATGATCCAGCTGCCTCTCAGCAGAGCAAATATATGGAGTGGTCCAGGGTAAGTAGCAACAGAAATGTATTTATTTTGCTACTTTTAGTAATTCTCCTGAGCAATGTCAAGGAGGCCTGTTACTTCTGCTACCACCATTTGATAATAGCTACCACTTGCCATATGCTTGCTACAGGGTAGCAATAAGCTAAGTGCTTTTATGGTAGATAATCTCATTTATTTGCATGACAACCTATTAGGTAGGTTACAATGATGCCCATGTTATAGAGAAGAAAACTAAGGCTGTGTACTAAACCACTAACTTGTGCTAGACTGCTGTAGTAAAGATAAAATCTCCTCAAACACAAAGCAGACACATGGGTTGAGACAAGATTGCTTGAACTCCTGGCTTCAAGTGATCCTCCTGCCTTGGCCTCCCAAAGTGCTGGGATTATAGGTGTGAGCCACAGCACCTGGCCAGACAAAAGATTTCTGTGTGATTTATGCATCTGTAATAGTTTTAGTAAGATATAAAAATTCACATCTACATTCAATTAATGAATCAACTTTAATAAAAATACTAAAATGATATCAAATTATCATTGTCCTCAGAAAGTCTGGGTTGGAGGGCTACTGGTTTGAGGCACAAAGTGGGGAATCCCCCCTGTTAGCAGTGGATCAGGCTTTGTTTCTCAAGTCCTCCGGGTCCCACCTCTGCCCCATCTAAGCGTTTCTGTCCAGACTTCTGTGGTTTCCATAATTCCAGCCTCCTTCCATTGTCAGTCCTAAAATTCGGTCTACTCCCACCCCTCTTCTGCTATGAATCCTTTAATGGCTGATTTATCTTCAGAATCAAATCCGAACTCCTTAACACAGCTTCTGGGGCTCTTCGTAGTCTTGGTCACTGCCTACATAATCAGCCATCATTCAACCTCATACCAAGGGTAATTTTAAATATTTAAAAATAATTTAATGGCAAATTAAAAACATTTTTAAATGCAAATAGCTTCATTTAAATAAAATAACACTTGAAACTTTGTATATTTGTGATGTGCACCATAGTTCAGAAAGTATGGTAATGCTGAACCTTATCCTCGGCTTTGCTTTCCAACGTTTCTGTTACCCACAGTCTACCATGGTTTTCATGGACATTCATTCAAAAATAAGTGAATATAGTACAATAAGATATGTTGAGAGAGAGAGAAAGAGAGAGAGAGAGTACGGTATAACT
Source organism: Mandrillus leucophaeus (assembly GCF_000951045.1). Classification (NCBI taxonomy): domain Eukaryota; kingdom Metazoa; phylum Chordata; class Mammalia; order Primates; family Cercopithecidae; genus Mandrillus; species Mandrillus leucophaeus. Next base: position 1,196,238 of record NW_012104732.1, on the reverse strand, counting down.
TTTTATTACAGAATGTATGTATGTATTTATTTAGTAGAGACAGTGACTTGCTATGCTGCCCAGGCTGGTATCAAACTCCTAGGCTCAGGTGATCCTCCTGCCTTGGCCTCCCAAAGTGCTGGGATTACAGATGGCCACCAAAATTTTTCTGTTTCATTATCAGTTATTGGTGTTAATCTCTTACTGTACCTAAGTTATAAAGTAAACTTTATCATAGGTATGTATGTTTAGGAAAATATATAGTACATATATGATTCGCTACTATCTGTGGTTTCAGGCATCCACAGACGCTTTGGAACCTATTTTCCATGGACAAGGGGAGACTGTGGTACATTCACATACATACATCATTTGATATGCAGAACAGCCATATGTGGCAGGCAAGCAGGTGTGATCATTCCTACATATTTTAAAATAAACTTTTAATTTAAAAATAGATTTAGATTCATAGAAAAGTTTAAAGACAGTACAGATTTCCCAATATGCCATATCTGGTTTACCCTATTATCAACATTTTGCATTAGTATGGTATATTTTGACACATTGATTAACCAATATTGATACATTCATTAGTATTAGCTGAAGTCCTTACTTTATCATTCAGATTTTCTTAGTTTTAGCCTAATGCTCCTTTTCTGTTTCAGGATCCCATCCAGGAAAACACGTATTTAGTAATGTCTTCTTGGGCTTCTCTTGGTTGTGATAGTTTTTCAGACTTTCCTTATTTTTTAAATAACTTTTATGGTTTTCAGGGGTACTGACCAGGTCTTTTGTAGAATGCCTCTTAGTTGGGATTTTTCTGATGATTTTCTCCTGGTTATAGTGGAATTATGCATTTTTGGGAGGAAGACCATAGAGAAGAAGTTCCTTTCTCATCACCTCATACCAACAGTACATACTGTCTGGATGGCTTATTACTATTGATGTTCAAGTGGATGGTGTGGCTGAGGCCGTGTGTCACGTTTCTCCAAGACCAACATACTCCTTCCTTTCTATACCATCCTCTCTGGAAGGAAGTCACTATGCAGAGCTCACACTATAGCAGTGGAAGTTATGCTCTACCTCCGTGACAGCATCTACATAAATTATTCCAAATGCTTCTGCATAGGAGATTTGTCTCTTTTTCACATTTGTTTATTCATTCCTTCATTTATAGAAGTATGGACTTATGGATATGTGTTTTACACTTTGGGTTATAATTCAATACCACTTTATTTTGTTGCTCAAATTGTGTCAGCCTTGACCATTGGGAGCTCTTTCAGTTGTCCTCTGTGCTTTGACAGACTCATTTTGTATATTCCCTGTTCCATTTCTAGGATCAGTCATTTCTCCAGGGAACCCTGGTTCCCTTTATTGGAGAATAACACCAGGTACCGGGTATCATTGTTGTTACTGGTATGTCATTGCTTCTAGGTCCTCTTGCCTGAAAAAGCTGATCATTTCTAATTTAGGTATGAGAATGGTGAGGTTCCGGGAGATTTTTATCATTTCTTGAAGACACCAAGCACTTCCAAAAGTCTCACTGCCTTTGAACATGCCTTCCTCTCTTTTCTGTGCAGTAAAGCAGCCTCTGTGGTCCCTCCTGTGAGTCTCCTCTTTTGAAAGGTACCTCCTCACCCATCAGAATGAAGGTTTTTACCCTATGCTCCCACTGTACTTTGTTAACACAGGTTGAATATCCCCCATCTGAAATGTTGGAGGGCAGAATGTTTTGGATTTCAATTTTTTTTTCTGGACTTTGGAATATTTGCATATACATAATGAGATGTCTTGGGGGTTGAAACTCAACTCTAAACACAAAATTCATTTGTGCTCCACATATACGTTACACACATAGCCTGAAGGAAATTGTATACATAATTTTGTGCATGAAACATGGTTTGTGTACATTGCATCATCAGAAAGCAAAGGTGTCCCTATCTCAGCCACCCATGTGGACAATCTGCAGTTGTTTGGCATCACCATCCTTTCTGACTGAATGTATATGATACCAATAAATATTCATTTTCTCACACTCATTCACACATAAGTACTTAACAGTAAAAAATATGATACAGCGGCAGAGCGAGGTGGCTCATGCCTGTAATGCCAGCACTCTGGGAGGCTGAGGCGGGTGGATCACTTGAGGTCAGGAGTTTGACAGCAGCCTGGCCAACTTGTCAACTTGGTGAAATCACATCTCTACTAAAAGTACAAAAAATTGGCTGGGCATGATGGTGCATGCCTGTAGTCCAGCTACTCAGGAGGCTGAGGAACGAGAATTACTTGAACCTGGGAGATGGAGGTTGTAGTGAGCCGAGATTGTACCGCTGCACACTCCAGCCCGGCAACACAGTGAGACTCCCATTTCAAAAAAAAAAAAAAAAATATATATATGTGTGTGTTTGTGTGTGTATACACACACAAACACACACACACACCATTCATACAGTGAAGGAATAATATGTTCAGAATAACTAAGCAGCACAGTGTCATCAGCTGAATGCCTGTATCAGCTGTTAAACAACAGCAATAGCAAACAACGCCAGGCTTTCAGTCTCTACTCATGATGCTGTGTTTTGAATAAAAGGTTACTATACACTGTATTTTATATAAGGTGAGCAGAAACACCAGAAGTAGTTGAGGGACCAGGAAGGGGCTGTCTAGTGATGAGGAAGCGTTCTGCTGGATGGCTTTTTAAAATGTTTCCTCCAGAATCAATCTTCATTAAAAATGGTTTTTGTCTTAGAAGTGCCTCTGATTTTATAAACTGATGTGATTTCTTTTTCTGTTATGAATGCATGAAGACATATGGAAGCACAAGGGAGCTAAGTGGGTCTTTTTCCCTTGGGGACAGTACATAAACTGTGCTATTGACCTGTGTTTTGACTTCGATAGGTCACATGAGGTCAGGAGTGGAATTTTTCATCTGTGGCATCATGTCTACGCCCAAAAAGTTTTAGATTTTAGAGTGTTTTGAATTATGGATTTCCAGGATCAGGATGCTCTACCTGTATTACCAGGAAACATTCATCACAACGTGATGTGTTAGAGTTAGTTAACATATATATGTCTGCTCTTATGACTTGCTCATCTAGCACAGCTTGTAGGTGCTCAGCAAATGTTTGCTGAATTGCTTTCACATGTACAGGCAGTGTTTGGGCTGGAAGGTATAGAATGAACTGAGATATGAAGGGCATGCCTTGCAGGATGCCTGGTATCTTTCTACCTCCACCCTCTCCTCTTCCCATTTACAGTTCTTCCTATGGGTTAAGATTTTATGGCATTGTGCATAGAAGACAGGGTCCAGGAGAATCATCCAGGCAAGTGTTCCTAAACATTACAGCACATCAGAATCACTCGGGAATTTGTTGGTACACAGAGCCCTCCTCCCAACTTCTACTCCAGAAATTGATTTCAGAATGTCTGGGATATGGCTGGAGATCTGAATTTAATAATTTTGCCTGGGCCCTGGAAAAGAAAGGCAGGAAAGCCAAAGTAGGCAGCCTGAAATTTGATATTTGGGAATTTCTGAAATACAACAACTCCAATCTAATCTGTAATAATTGAACTATTTAAAAACTCTACTAGAACCTATATCTCCTCCCATTGTGGACATACAGGGGTAACTAAAACATATAAATTTAAGTGTGAAGAGAGGTATTGCCTCGAAGGAGTCTCTTGGGGACTTTTCAGTATTATAACCTTAAAGCTGTCTTTACAAGGTTAAACTGGGCCAAACCAAGTGTAAAAGTGACAGTTTAGAGCTTGATAACTGGGCAGCCCATCCAGTCTTAATGCTCAAGATTTATTAGAAGCACTCTCACTTTGTGCTGTGGGTCTGATAAATATATTGCTAAGAACAAAAGACTCAGTTAGCAGGATATGATATGTCAGTCATCACAGCTTTTCCAAACGTGCTTAGTAATGCAGCCTTGTTCATTGTCTACAAGCAAAGACTGTTCCACAGTAAACCCATTTTCCAGTTACAAGTACATTTATGAAAGACCTTCTTTTTTTTCTCCCTCTTTCCTCCTCCTCCCTACTCATTCTCCTGTTTCCTTTTTTTCCTATACTGCCAAACATTTGTTTGAACTAAGTGCATTGGTTGAATAGAGTAAAACCTAAATTTTAGAATATATTAAAAATAATTATAGTTTATGGATTTCAGCTGTATTTAGTGACACAAATCAATCTGAAAATATACTGACAAAAATATTGATAAGATTAAATTCTTCAAAGTTAAGGATGAGAGAAGAAAAAGCTTGTAATTCATTTGAATGCACAGTTTCTGGTTGTTTCACAAAAATTAAGGTTGCTGATACCTTAGATTTTTTGCGTTATAAAAGTATACCCCTTGCTATTGTTTGAATGTCCTCTCCAAAAGTCATGTTGAAATTTATTGCCATTGTGGTGGTATTAAGAGATGGAATCTGTAAAAAGTGATTAGGTCATGAATTTGGTTGAGCTGTGTCCCCACCCAAATCTCATCTTGAATTGTAACTCCTACAATTCCCACATGTCATGAGAGGAAGCTGGTGGGAGGTTACTGAATGATGGGTGCAGGTCTTTCCTGTGCTGTTCTCGGGATAGTGAATGAGTCTCATGAGATCTGATGGTTTTTAAAATGAGAGTTTCCCTGCACAAGTTTTCTCTCTGCCTGCTGCCATCCATATGAGACGTGACTTGCTCCTCCTTGCCTTCCTCCAGGATTGTGAAGCCTCCCCAGCCATGTGGAACTGTAAGTCCATTAAACCTCTTTTTCTTCCCAATCTTTGGTATGTCTTTGTCAGCAGCATGAAAATGGACTAATACAGGTCATGAGGGGCTTAGCTCTTATAAGTGAGTTAATGCCATTATCATGGAGGTGGGTTAGTTATCACTGAAGTTCAGCTCTCTGTTTTCCTCTGTCCCTTGGGCACTCATGTGCCCTTCTGACACTCACCAAATGTGGTACCATGCTCTTGAACTTTTCAGCCTCTAGAACCAAGGGCTAAATAAACTCTTTTTTTTTAATTTTTATTTTTTTTTGAGACAGAGTCTCACTCTGTCACCCAGGCTGGAGTGCAATGGCATGGTCTTGGCTCACCGCAACCTCTGCCTCCCAGGTTCAAACAATTCTCCCACTTCAGCCTCCTGAGTAGTTGGGACTACAGGCACGTGCCACAACACCCAGGTGCTTTTTGTATTTTTAGTAGAGACAGGATTTCACTATGTTGGCCAGGCTGGTCTCGAACTCCTGACCTGGTGATCCGCCTGC
>NW_012104732.1:1112131-1190868 GCF_000951045.1 Mandrillus leucophaeus | reverse complement strand
TTATTATTTTGCTTAACAGGATGATTTTTTCATAGACAGGAAAGGTAAATATTTTAGTTATGCACCACGTAACCACATGACATACTAATTTTTGTGATAATGATGATGATGAAAATCATAAGAAGACAGTGTTTCTGAATGCTTTCCATATGCCAGTCACTTTATATGGTGTCTTATCTAGCCTTTATATCAACCTTATGAGGTTGGTAGATATTATTATTCCCACTCTCAAAGAGGTTAAAATAACTGGTCTAAAGTCTAACTGCTAATAAGTGGAAGACTTCACTTGACTGTAAAGTACAACAGACCATGGTTTTGATGATTACACAACAGCATCTCTCTCTAATGACTCATATAGGTGCTTGATGCATGTAGGTACTAGATGATGATGATAGAAAAATATTTGTTTTCTGGGAGGCAGGGGAAACATCTTATATACAAAATATTTAAAGTTTTCTACATTTTTTACTGTTACATTAGTGAATTTAAAAATCTTGAATTTTGTAGACTCACACTTAACTAAAACGTGTTTATCCTCCTACTTTCTAAATCAAGTTACCTTTAGAGTAACATTTGCAAAGGTATAGTTAATTTTGACCAAAAATGACTGCTCCCTGCAAACCCACTATTTTTAACCAGTCATAACTCTTGCACTAAGTCATCTTAAGGCTGTAACTTTCCATTCTGTGAAACATCTTTTTTTCTCCCAAGTTCTGGTTTCAATATGCTTTTGAAGGGTTCAAATAACTCAGAACCCCAGAAACTTGGCAGGACCTTTTCTGGGACTCTGTTGATTCAATGGGAAGGAAGACAGGAAGCCAGTCACACATAAAGAACCCATGCACTGCTGTCTCTCTATCCATACCAGCATCTTCTTTCTTATCTAATACACTCTTTGAGGAACCCACCAAGGTGGTCACTTTGCAGAAACATGTTTTTCCGTGTTTGATTTTAGATGTTTCTGCAATGAAAACTATTTCCATTATTCATTTGGCTTCTTCTTGACACAAAGCATGTTTCTCTTCATTTTACATTGAAGAATGGGGTAGGGAGAAAGCTATAGTCTAACAACATCATTGCATCAAACTTTTTTTTATGGAAAAGAGAACATGTTTACCAATAACAAGCTTTTCTCAATGCTACCTGATTATGGGAGTAATTAAAAAAATTTTTTTTTTTTAAGATGGAGTCTTACTCTGTCACCCTGGTTGGAGTGCAGTGGTACAATCTCAGCTCACTACAACTCCACCTCTCGGGTTCAAGCGATTCTACTGCCTCAGCCTCCCAAATAGCTGGGATTATGGGTGCCCACCACTATGCCTGGCTAATTTTTGTATTTTTAGTAGAGATGGGGTTTTATCACATTGGCCAGGCTGGTCTCGAACTCCTAACCTCAAGTGATATACCCGCCTTGGCCTCCCAAAGTGCTGGGATTACAGTGATTATGGGAGTAATTTGATAACATGTCTTTTTCCATCTCACATGCAATTGTCATTCTTTTATCTCATTAGTTCACAAATATTTATAATGTACTTCCTTCTGGTGGTAATCACTGGTGAATAAAATTGACAAGATCCTTGCCTTTAGAAAGTTTATAGTCTATCAGAGAAGTATAAAAACAGAAGAATAATTTTATTTAATTTTCTTTACTGAAACATGTAATGATTTGCCCTATATAAAATAAATCCACAAATAATGGATTTCTGGGGGGCCTTCGTAAGGAGACAAAAGTCATGGCCTCCATCTCAGCCTAGTCTAGTTGATTTCTGTTTTTCCATGGTTATGGAAATAGATTTCTCATCTGTCAAACCCTTTTCAAAATACATTTTATTGATCACAAGAAGTCTGAGTAACATAATTTAGATGGACGAATCTACACTTGTCCTGACTTTTAGACCAATAAATCAAAGAGTGTATCCTGTGGACTGATTGCTAATGCATCTGAGATAGCCCATCTATCATCACATGTCACTGGATTGCCTCTTTATCATGCCTTTTGAACATTTGCTAATAAAACAGAATTATGCATACATTTAATATGAAGAAATACATATCTCTATGTCTTTTGGAGTTAAACCAGTCCCATGCAGAGGCTTCAAAGTTCAAAAGAGAAGACAGTTTATTTTAGTGTTGAAAAATGAAAAATTTAAGTTTGATTATTAAATAATTACAGTTTTTTATACTGAAATAATAGAAAGTAAATGTTCATTCACTCATCCACTCATGCATTCATTCTCCCACAAGCACTTATTACCTGCCTATGATGGGTCAGGAACTATACAGACAGCGCCGGCAGGGACATAAATAGTATTTGGTTCGTAGCTTCAGACATCTTGCAAAGTAGGACAAAGAGGCAACCACAGAAACAGAGTGAGATCAGGCATTATATGCATGGGGCCAGAAGCCCATATAGGGGCTTGATGTTTAGTCAAGGTCTCAGAAAGAAAATCAGACTGTAAAGGAATTTGGAAAGATGTACAGATTTTTGCCAGTGAAGGGAGGGAATTGGATGAAAACATTTCAGACGCGGAACAGCGGTGTGTTCTTGAGAAGCTGTGATCAACTTCGTGTGACTGCAGCAGTATGCAAGGGAGATGGGTAGGGAGGGTAGCCAGGGAGGAATTTGCCAGGTATAAGAGCCTCCTGACAGTAGTAGTAAAAAATGGCCATACCACATATATTCAGATTAGAGTTTTGTGATCTGCTGTCTAAAAGAGTCCTCTTAGGGAGGAGAAAATTTATAAAAGTAAATTCATATATATATATATAAAATAATAATAATTATTATTATTTTTGCTGTTTGCAAAAATATCAGACTGTTTTGGTTCTGTTTTGTTTTCACTTGTACAAACTTTCTCCTACATCATAATGCAATCTCATTGCTGTAGTTTTAAGTTCTTGATTGTAACCTTTCCAAACAGGGCAGAAGTACTATACCAGGAAGGAAAACTTACACAGTCCAGGAACTTTGTACCTCAGATCAGAGAGAAAATTCACTATGGAACAGCCAAACTGGCAGTTTTCCTAGTGCTGAAATCAGTGTGAATTTGTCAAACTTAAAAAAAAAAAAAGAAAGAAAGAAATTACATAACTTGGCTTTGAGAAACACTTTTCTTCTTTGGGGTATTGGGCCTCCCTTTTCTGCCTATTGTAAAGACACATGACCATTTAGAGTCCAGCCCAGAATAGGCCTCATACCTCATGGCTGGCCCCTCACCCACGGTAGAGTTTTCTGATTGATCATGGTCCTCTTACTTGATAAGTGGAATGATCCATGCAGCTGTTACCAACCAGTAATAGGAGAAACCTCTGTAACTCTTGTCTTATTGTGAGCCACATATGTAATTTGAAAATTTCTAGGTAATAAATTAAAAAACTATTAACAAGTGAAATTAATTTTAAGCGTGTATTTTATTTAACTAAATATATCCAAAATATCATTTCAACATGGAATCAATGTAAAAATCATTGAGAAATTTTGGATTCATATTTTCATACTAAGTCTTCGAAATCTGGTGTGCATTTTTACACTTGGAGCAAAACTTAATTTTCAGTAGCCACATTTCAAGTGCTTATGAGCTGTGGGGATACAGTAGCTATTATACTGGACAGCTTGGGGCTAGATTTGACCTCAGGCCTCACTGGGGTAGCTGAGGGAATGGGCTCAGAAATACTCTTCTTCCTTTAAGTGGCCAAGTCCATCCCATCCTTATGTGCACATTTCCTGGGCAGGAGGCCCAAGTCAGGGTGAGACTAGAGAAAACCCACTTTGAGGCTGGTTCCTACAGAGCATGCCCTTGGAACAGCAGGGATTGCCCTCTCCAAAGGGAGAATATCTTTACATTGGCAATTGACAGAGCCTATAAATATTCAATTATTATAGAGGAAAGATATATGGCCAAAGTGAAAAACTTTCTTTTAATGTAGTTCTTGCTTTCTTTTAACAATACTTTAAAGTTGGATATCTTGAAAGGACCATGAACCAAATACTGGGATTTAGAGAACATGTTCAGGAGAGACAAAAGGTTCCAGAATGTTGGAGCTGGAGAAGACTTTGACATCAAATTTACATGTTTAGAAACTGAGACCCACAGAAGTTAAGGAGCATTATCAGCTACACATCTAGGTAGAGACCGTACCAAATCTAAAACTCAGTTTCCTAAACTCCATTTCTCATACAGATGTGTTGGCCCTGTATTTGAGGTCAAATGACTTAAGGATGGAACATTATTTGAGGAATATATAACTAATTTTAAGGCTGCATCTACAAATCACAGAGTGAAGACCTAGATACCCTCTGCCTAATGTTATTTATGGGAACAAATAAATAAACAAACTTTTTCTGAGGGGAAGAGTAGAGGTGAGGATGGGTTTCCTTCCTCCAATGTGCTTGTTTTTATCCTGGTCAACTCACCAGGCAACTGTTAACTGTGCTCTACACGACAGAGATTAAAAAAAAAAATGGAAAGAGAGCAAGGTATAAGAAAGTGAAAGAAAGAAAAAAACAAACAGCCCCATCAAAAAGTGGGCAAAGGATATGAACAGACATTTCTCAAAAGAAGACATTCATACAGCCAACAGACACATGAAAAAATGCTCATCATCACTGGCCATCAGAGAAATGCAAATCAAAACCACAATGAGATACCATCTCACACCAGTTAGAATGGCGATCATTAAAAAGTCAGGAAACAACAGGTGCTGGAGAGGATGTGGAGAAATAGGAACACTTTTACACTGTTGGTGGGATTGTAAACTAGTTCAACCATTATGGAAAACAGTATGGCGATTCCTCAAGGATCTAGAACTAGATGTATCATATGACCCAGCCATCCCATTACTGGGTATATACCCAAAGGATTATAAATCATGCTGCTATAAAGACACATGCACACGTATGTTTATTGCGGCACTATTCACAATAGCAAAGACTTGGAATCAACCCAAATATCCATCAGTGACAGACTGGATTAAGAAAATGTGGCACATATACACCATGGGATACTATGCAGCCATAAAAAAGGATGAGTTTGTGTCCTTTGTAGGGACATGGATGCAGCTGGAAACCATCATTCTCAGCAAACTATCACAAGAACAGAAAATCAAACACTGCATGTTCTCACTCATAGGTGGGAACTGAACAATGAGATCACTTGGACTTGGGAAGGGGAACATCACACACCGGGGCGTATCATGGGGAGGAGGGGGGAGGGATTGCACTGGGAGTTATACCTGATGTAAATGACGAGTTGATGGGTGCTGACGAGTTGATGGGTGCAGCACAGCAACATGGCACAAGTATACATATGTAACAAACCTGCACGTTATGCACATGTACCCTAGAACTTTAAGTATAATAATAATAATAATAATAAAAAAAAAAGAAAGTGAAAGAAAGAATGAGGGCAAATATTTGGATAAATGAGGCCAAATGAAACTGTCACATGAAGCCTGGGATTGGATTGCAGCCAGGCAGCTGGCCCTCCCCTCATCTCCGTTTTGCTGAACTTCACAATATGGAGGGGTTCCCTTTAACCTCAAAAGCCCAAGAATCTAAGCTCTGTTTGATGTTGCCTCACAGAACTATGCGGAAAAAAGATTTCTGGTTCTGAGTGATTTTTAAGGAAAAAAAATGTAAGCAGATATTTTAATTACTAGTCCTTGAGCCAATTTATTTTCAGCAGCAACAACAAAGTCATACAAACCAGTGACACGAGTCAAGTGATTACTCTTTAAATGTGGGAGATGAAGAGGAGAGAAAAAGAAAAGAAAAGAAAAGAAAAGAAAAGAAAAGAAAAGAAAAGAAAAGAAAAGAAAAGAAAAGCTCTGATTTCACATTATGGCTTCCAGCCAGACAGCAAAGATGAAATCTGTGAAATTCAAGGTCTTCAAGTGTATTATTTTTTTGCTATTATTTCTGAAACAAGACTTGGGCAAAATCAGTTCAGCTTTTAAAATAATATTACTTTAATTTTCTACGTAAGATTGTCACCAAGTCTTAGTCAGAAAAGGAGAAAAGACAGACAACTATCACTCAAAGAGAAAAATGATTAAATTAAATGAGGCAAAGTACATTTATATTACCAAAACTCTGGTCATAGACAAAAGATATCTTTTGGCACAAACTTAACACATTTTTGAAGAAAAGAAAAAACAAAACAAAACCCAGCAACACAAATGATGAGGTAAAGCACCTGAAAATGAACTCCCCTAAGTGTTAGAAAATCAATGCTAGGTCCATCAGACAGAATTAATTTTGTTTTTATGCAAATGTATCCTGAAAGCTCTTAGACTTCATCCTAAAATATGTGATTTTCATAAAAATTTAATTTATATTCCTCCCTCCTGAAGTAACTAACATACAATTTTTGAAAATTGAGGAAGCTCTTAGAAAAGTCATCTGCCCAACAATGATGAAATACTGACGTTTTTGTCCTACTTTCAGAGTACATTTTCCACTAACCATAAATTCAATCTGCCTCCACTTCAATCTCTACCAGATGTTGAAGGAATAGCAAAAAAAATCCAAAGGAGCTGGTGATAACGTTTATATGAGTGAGTCTTCCCTGCCAATATCCAAGTGGTTCACAGTCTGGTAGGACTATTTAATTTCTGTTAAGCTTTTGTCATTTTAAGGGACTTTAGTTTTTGTTCTTCAAGTTTTTGTCCCTAACTCTTGGTTTGCAGAAGCCCTTTGAGAGGTTTTTCAGGCTGGATTGCTTGGACATGGCAAGAAGCAGTCAGAATATGGCTGTTTGTATGATATCAACACAAGTTTCCTTGACTCTCTCCCGACCAGGTGAATGCCAGTGGGGAAGGAGATAAAGTTGGTGTTTGGCATTCAATTCAGCATAATCGTCGAATGCTTCTGTCTGGCCAGTGCTTGCTGGCACACTATGTCTGTGAGTGCCCACATGCCCCATGTGGTGAGCTTACCATGGGAGATCCAATATTTCTCATCAATTAGCTTTTGACGCACACTGACTGCCTTAGTTCATTTGTACTGCTATAAAAGAATACTTGAGGCTGAGTAATTTATAAAGAAAAGTGGTTTATTTGGCCCATAGTTCTGCAGGCTGTACAAGAAGCATGATGTCAGCAACTGCTTCTGTTGAGGCCCTCAAGATGCTTCCACTCATGGCAGAAGGCAAAGGGGAGCCGAGGTGTTACAGGGTGAAAGAGGGAGCAAGAGAGAGGGGAGGGAGGTGCCAGGCTCTTTTCAACAATCAGTTCTGGTGGGAACTAAAAGAGCAAGAGCTCATTCATTACCACAAGTGCAGCACCAAGCCATTCATGAAGAATCTATGCCCATGACCAAAACACCTCCCACCAGACTCCAATTCCAAAATGGAGGACCAAATTTCAACGTGAGATTTGGAGAGTACAAACATGCAAACTATGTCACTGACCTTACTCTGTCTTAAGTATACAGAATATATGGGCTATCCAATTTGACTACGTATATCTCCCCTTGGTTTGGACTTATTCTGAATTTCTACCCCCAAATCAAAATTTACCTTCTCTGTGTCTCATTCCCTCCTGACATTGCTATCTTATAACAAGGACTAATCTGGGCTGGGCGTGGTGGCTCACACTTGTAATGTCAGCACTTTGGGAGGCCAACGTGGGCCAATCACTTGACGTCAGGAGTTTGAGACCAGCCTGGCTAACATGATGAAACCCCATCTCTACTAAAAAAATACAAAAACAAAAATTTGCAGGGCATGGTGGCACATGCCTGTAGTCCTGGATACTTGGGAGACTAAGGCAGGAGAATCGCTTGAACCTGGGAGTTGGAGGCTGCAGTGAGTCAAGATCATTTGGTGCAGTGCACCCTAGCCTGGGCGAAAGAGTGAGACTCAGTCTCAAAAAAAAAAAAAAAAAAAAGGACTCCTCTGATCCACGACCTGTCAGAACTGAAAGGAATCTCACAGCCCATGTAATTTGATGGTCTCATTTTATATATGGGGAAACTGAGTCCTAAAATGTTCATTTTGATAAACATTTAATAAAAGTCTATTCAGGTCCGGGGAGTGTGGCAGCACCTGGGGCTGTACCTCATATAATTAAGACACGATTCCTACCATGATTATTTTGTTTGGGAATGTAATTGGAAAAGGTAATTAGGATCTTTGAAGTGCAAAGATAGAAGTATGCTTAGGGTGTTATGGTGCTCATGGGAAGATCACAGCTCAGGAGAGGGTGGGGTGGGGACAAAAGAGAGGGATTCTTGGAGATGATCTTTAGGCCAAGTCGTTAAAAAGATGAGATGGAAGATGAGAAGGTAAAAATTGAATGAGGAAAGGAAAGGGACACTTCAGGCAAAGGCATGAATAAAAGCCTGAAGAGTAGACTCAGCTTGGTGTGTGTGCATGAGTGTGCACTGCAGGGAGCTCAGTAGCTGAAAGTTGCTGGGATGAAAGTGTGAGGCCAAGGGATATGGGCCTGAAAAGCAGGAAGAGCACCTTTCATGCCAATCAGGGACCTTAGATTTAATCCCGCAGGCAATGGCAGTGGGGTGCAGAAGCAGGTGGGTACAATGAAGAATTCCAAGCTGAGACATGGTAGATTTGCATTTTAACCAGATCACTATGGGAATGCTGTGGAAAATGGATTTGAGGATACACTAGAGGCAGGAGAAGTAGTGAGTCTAGAACCCTGGTCTTGTCCTTCTGAGCCAAGTGTCCCACCTACTATACCACGTTGCTGCTATGGATCCAGCCAGAAGCAAATGCCTCAAGGAGACCCTAAGAATCCCTTGGCTTTATGAGCATCTGCTGCTTCTGGCCCATGGGGATCCATTGCTTTGTCTGATAGTAACACCATTTCAATTTGCTTTTTGGGGAGTCAGCCTGTCCCACAGTTAACGTGAGCTTTCAGGGTAGGCTAATCTCTCCCTCAGGCTCCAGAAGTTGGTATCTGACTTTGGCCTAACTAATTAATATATTCTATCCTCATAGAAAGGTGGCTGTTCAGTGATTGGAAGATTCATGACAAATACATCGAGACACATTTTTGGATGTTTCCAATGCCACAGGCATTGTTTTAGATTAGACTCTACATGGAGATTCCAAGTATCACAGCAGGTATGTGGGGCAGGATATCTGGGTACATATATCTAATGCATATATTAGATATATGTTTCCTACTTTGGCCAACCCTGAAAGCCAATCCTGACTTCAAGATCCAACTGACTATGGCAATACAAAAGAATTAGAAAATTCGCCTTGCAAAATGACCAGCTTCATTGACCAGACTGCAAAACATACATAGACGAGGCTTAGGCAACCCCGGTGGCACAGTCTCCTTCTGTGCGTGGTAACCCATCTCTCTCTCTCTCTCTTGTTTTTTTTTTTTTTTTTTTTGAGGCGGAGTCTTGCCCTGTCGCCCAGGCTGGAGTGCAATGGCACGATCTCGGCTTACTGCAACCTTGGCCTCCCAGGTTCAAATGATCCTCCTGCCTCAGCCTCCCAAGTAGCTGGGATTACAGGCACCCGCCACCATGCCCAGCTAATTTTTGTATTTTCAGTAGAGATGGGGTTTCACCATGTTGATCAGGCTAGTCTCCAACTCCTGACCTTGTGATCCGCCCACCTCGGCCTGGCAAAGTGCTGGGACTACAGGTGTAAGCCACCGTGCCTGACCCCATCTCCCTTTTTATATCTGAATCACAACATCTGCTCTAAGGGAGCCACTCAGTAATTACTGATTAATTAAAAAGATGGCTAAATGAGCCCCTGCCTCCACCCTCTGTGTCGTAGTTTGAGATCTAAGACGCAGAGCGGTTATCCAGGAGAAAATGGGTCAGCAGGGGCTGAGTTTTCTTCCTCAGATTACCCCAAGCAGAAGTAATACTGAGCAAGGGTGTTTGGGAGCATGAAGACCAGGAGCAGCAAGACCAGCCCCAGCCAGTATCTTGAGGAGGGAAACTGCAGTTTTTTTCTTTTCCCACTCACTGACTACCACAGGTTTATGAAAGAAAAATTCTGGAAAACCCAGTAAGGCAGAAAGAAAAATGAAAATATTGCCAGAGTCCCAATATGCAGAGCTAACTACTATTAATTGTTGGTTTTTGTGTACTGACTTCCAGGCTTCTTTTCCCTGCAAATGTTTTCAGGCATACTTACAAGTGTACACGCACATACAGAACTCAGGGCAGGGGATTCTCTTTCCCCTGCTTTGTCCCAGGCTTTTTCCAGGGCACAGTGTATCGTGGGCATTTCTGTGACATGCATATCACTCTGCAGTAGGCTAGGTTAACCTCCAAGCAGTTCCAAGATGTCCTTATCTGACTCCCATATTTCTAGGTACATGACTGCTGCCTAAGAGCAGTTTTCTCTTGGCCACCATTCTAGGGAACATCTGCCGGCTGCCTCATTCTCCTCCTGTAGCCACCAAGTGATCCATTGCCCTCAGAAAAGTACACGGCCAGGATCATGGACAAACCCTAGGGATAGGAGGATAGGAAGTGCTCTCATAACTCTTAACATGTATATACTTTTAAGAGCAATACTATTTGTATTGTTGTGGATGATGCAAATATAAACCTGATCTCACCATCTACCCCTTGCTTAGAAATGCTTCCTGGCTGCCTGTTGCTTTTAGATTTTTAGATTTTTTTTTATTCTATTTTTTTTTTTTGGTTTGTTTGTTTTTAGAGATAGGGTCTTGCTATATTGCCCAAGTTGGTCTCAAACTCCTGGCCTCAAGCAATCCACCCATCTCTTCCTCCCAAAGTCCTGGAATTACAAGTGTGAGCCACCATGCCCGGCCTATTGCTTTTAGGATAACTACTCTCATTCTTATCAAGGGGGGCCCTGGGTGGCGTCTCCCCTACATGTAACAGTGTATACATGTTAAGAGTTAGGAAAGCACTTCCCCATCCTCCTAGCCCTGGGGTTTGTCCATGACCCTGGCTGTGTACATTTTCTGAGGTAATGGATCACTTGGTGGCTGCGGGATGAGAAAGAGGCCTGCCCCTCCCACCATCTTCCCTGCCTACCCTTGTGACCTGGACTTTCTTCTTTGTTCTTATAGCACTGTTAGTCCCTTAGGGCCTCTCTTCTGCCTCTTCCTAACCCTCTTCCCAATTCTCTTTGACTATTTAAGTTCCTGATCATACTACTGCCCCTTTTCTATCAACACATCTCAGGGAAGTCACCTTAGGGGCCAGATGAGGTCCTCTATTTTTTGTTCCTTGCCATTGTCCTTCACTGCACTCATCATTTCTGCAAACGCATATCAGTTTATATGACTGCTTGCTTGAATGTCTGTCTTGCCTGCTAGACTGCAAGCTCCATCAAGGCAGGGATGGTGTCTGAGCTGTTCACTGAGTAATCCACAGTGCCTAGGTTGGTGCTTAGCACATAGTAAGGTCTCAATAAATGGTGAAAATAAAGAATGAAAATATTGCCAGAGTCCCAGTATGCAGAGCTAACTACTGTGAATGATTTTTGTGTATTGACTCAATAAATAAAAATGAAGGAAGGAGTAATGTTATTATTGTAATTTGGGTGGTGAGTGGGGAGAGGAAGGGAGGCACACAGAGAAATCCACTTCATTGCTTGTTCTCTTTCTTCTTGCCTTTCTTCTGCTACCGAATCTGCAGACTCCTCCAGTGTCACCATGGCCCTGTTCAGCAAAATCCCAGAAAAGATTCCCAATCTCTTTATCTTGCTTTCCTCCTCTACTTATCTGCTAAAGAGAGGGAGTTTGAGAAAGAGGGGCCAGGGCCATAGCATCTCTAAAAGGCATAGAGGTGAATCCCTGCCCTAATGCCCAGAAGGCCATGAATCTCCACCAGAGCAAGCAGAGATCTCACGCTCACAGAAGCAGAGCTGATGAGGGCTCTGCTATGGAAACTTGATCAGCTCAGCCCCTTGGACCTGGTACAGCTCATCCTTATGTAACATACGGAGTCAGAAATTACAGGAGTAAAGTGGTTACTGTCTTTCCACTTTCTGCCTGGAGGCTCTGTTTTTCTACTCTTCCCTTCGGGGAGATGATGGCTGGTCCATGATAACAACACCTCTAAATAGTGCCTCCCCAATGAGTTTCCCATCCAGGAGCTCACAGGATGGTGCGACAAATCTACCTGCTCTAAGGAGTGTTTTTGTCCTTTGCTGCTGAATCTGAACTTCGATTTGTGTTTTTGAAGTGTATGCCCAACCCAGTTACTAGGAAAGATGGCATCTCCTGTAACCACCAACTTCTCTCATGGCTTTAGACGGTCATTTGAAGGTCCAGAAACCACAGATGACCTTTCTGTGCTGGAGAGGAAAATCCAAGTTCTTTGCCAGGCATCCAAGGCCCTAGTGGCCCAGATTTCCTCTCCAGTATCCCCTTCCAGAAGGTGACCATGTAGGGAATATCGACTCCCACATACAGGGTTCCCCAGCCACTACTCCATTGTTTGGGTTTTAGGTAGTGTTGTTTCCTGCCCAGCTGCCTTTCCTCCTCCTCTCCATGTCTGAGCACCATCCTCTACTCCTTTCCTCTGGGATCAACACAAGCTCTGACTTCTCCACCAAGTTCTTTCCAGATTCCTCATGCTAAACCCAACAGCCCCTTCTGTGTCCTAATTCACTGGGCCTCTCGGCAGCATTCAACCCTGTTGTTGCCCTCTCTTGTCCCCTTAGTCTCTGTGATACCCACCTGTCCTTATCTACCTTCCCTGTGGATACATCCTTTTCTACCCAGACATGAAATGTTGGAATTTCTACAAGCCTGGCCTTAGGCTTCCTCCTCCTATTTCTTACATATGTGCAAATGGCTCCCAAATTTGTGTCTCCACCTTAGATATCTTATCTGAGTTCTAAACTCTCTCTCTTTTTTTTTTTTTTTTTGAGACGGAGTCTCGCTCTGTCACCCAGGGAGTTCTAAACTCTTATATTCAGCTCTTAGACTCTCAATAGTATCTTACCCCCAATATGCCCAACACAGTCATTATTTCTCCCTGTCCTTCTCACTTCACCCACCTTCAATCTAGCTCCTTCCAGTGTTTCTTCTCTCAGTAAAGCACATTACCATCCATCCAAGCATGTGAGCCAGAACTCTGGAAGTCATCCTGGGATGTCTTTGTTACGGAGACACTTTTGGATGCTTACCGTGTTCCAGACACTGGCTTTCATTCGTGCATGTCATATTGTCTTAGTTCTCTGTATACACATGACCTTTCTCTCCAATAAGATTGCAAGTCCCTGGAAAAGAGAGAGTCTATCTCTTACACATCATGCCAGGCCCTAACTTTAGCAGAGTGTTACATTCCTAGCACACACTCAATACCTGTTTATTGACTGCTTAAGTAGCCATATAGCAATCTACGATGTCCAAACAAGATAGATATTTAGAAAGTAAAAGAGGACTGCTCTTCAATTCTTTAGTGCTGCCTAATATTAGATGCCAGATTCAGGTAAACGTAGAGGATTTTATGGTCTCTTTCTGCTTTTAAGTCTGTGACTCTGAGAGAATGCATGTGTTTTTAAATCAATGGAAAACCTAATTCCAAGCTTTTACATTATCAGGTGCACACATGGTAATGGAAAGGCTGGATTCAGAGCAGTAATTTTGTTCTTTGCTTAGCTTTGGGATGGGAAGCAAGTATTTCTTCACTGTTTTTTCAAGTGTGATGGTGCAATACATTAGGTCATCTGTGTGAAATAAAAGGTTGAGTCCTTTCTGTCATAATATGAAGGGTTAGGTAAGGTAAAAGGGTTATAAGGTAAATTATTTATGAAACTAACCACATGCAGAAGAAAGGGTCAGATACATGGCATTTGGGCAAGTGATTATAGGCATTTTAATATGGAAATCATCAGATGGATAGATGGGAGTTTTATACTTGGGTGATTTTTAAAAAGTGTTAGTTAACTAAAATTTTTGTATTTTATGAAATTTTGGAGAATAGAGGAGGACTTTTCTAGTCCAACCTCTTGTCTAGTGCTCTATTCCCTAAACAATAAGCCTGCCAGGTAATCAATGGGACTGTACTTACACACCCTTAGGGATGGGATGCTCTATATTTTAACATATCTGATAATGAGAAAGTTTGTGTTATGCCATGTAACTTTTACCTGTTTATATTCACGTTGCTCTCTAGAGTACCTGGAATAAGTTTGAGGAGTTGTCCACATAAAGGCTGCAGAGGACAGCTCTCAGGTACCTTCAGAATTGTGTTTATTTATTTGTCAATGAATCTCTTTATGTGCCAGATATAATAAAAGAATTTTAAAGACAGAATAACATCTCCATGGCCTTTGGCATGTATCTTCAATGCTTCTGTGGTGTCTGGCACATACTAGCCATTCAGCAGTTATTATTGAATGAGTGGCAAAGACCATGATTCTGTGTTAGAGATGCTCAGTCTCACTGGGGCAATCAGACATAGAAAGAGGTGAATGATAAGGAAAAGACAACAAATCCATCACAAAATGAGCAAATAATGTCAATAGGAAATTAATGGGAGATGAAAACCATACACCCAAAAACATCTGATATAATGCTTAATCTCATTAGTAATCACGGAAATGTAAATTAAAATGACACTGAGATACCATTTCACAGCTATGCAATTGGCAAAAATTGAAAAGCCTGATAATACCAAGGGTTGGTAAAAATGTGGAACTATTAGAACAATAATACACCGGGGTGGGTAGATAACTGATAAATCAGTTTGGAGAGCCATTTGGCAATATGTTGTAAAATTTAAAAGTGCAGAACCTGTGACTCAGCAATTCCATCTCTGGGTATATGCCTTAGAGAAATTATTTCACATATGCAGAAAAAGGCATGTACAAGAAGTTCATTGAAGCATTGTTTTAGTAGCAAAGAACTGTAAAAATCTAAATGCCCATCAATTAAAGAATGGATAAACAAATTGTATTATGTTCATCAAAGCAATATTTATACTGCAATGATATTGAGTGAACTAAATCAAATGTGAATAATTCTCAAACATCAGAATTAAATTTAAAAAAGCAAGTGGAAGAGGGCCAAGTTACAGTATGATACCATTTGCACAAAATTTTAAAACCACTTAGGCAATATTATGAAAATAACCATACAAAGTAAAAATATGTGTGGGAATGATAGATATCAAACTCAGGATACTATGTAATTGCTTACTGGGCCAGAATAAGGAAATGTAATTGAGCAGGAATATATAAGAAGCTCCAACTGGATTTGTGATGTTTTATTTTTTAGCCATGTATGGTTATATGGGTGCACATATGACAATTTTTTATAGTAATGAACCTTCTACAGCCAGGCTTGTATCTAAACCTTAGCTGATTTGATCAGGAGTGGGTGGACATCTGATTAATCTAGACCAATCATATTCTTTTTCATATATATGAAATATTTCCTTTTTCCCAAAAGGGAAAGGCAATAGCTCCAATTGTAGCAGACAATGCCCTTTAGCTGAAATACTGCAATTATTGTCCTTCTTCCTTGCCATCTTCTGCCCAATACTCATCTTTCTAGCCTTAGCTGTAGTTCATGGTGTTCTTGAGACACAGTTCTATGAATGAGATATAAGGAAAAGTCTCTTGGAATTTTTTCAGAGAAAGTTTTTGTATTTCCGATAATATGAACAAATCAAACTAGTAACAGTCTTCCTCTTCTTTTTCCTACTTTGAACATGGATGAGCTATCTGGAGCTCTGACAGTTATCTTGAACCACGAGGTCAAGAAAATGTAAAGAGAATCACAGAGATGATAGCCTTAACATCACTGGACCATTCACTCAGTGCCAGAAACTACCTGCCTCTAGACACCTTGCTGTGTAAACATGAATAAATACATTTTCAACTGTTTAAGACTGTGTGGATTAGAGTTTTTTTAAAAAGGCTTTTGAACTGATTCAATGGTATGTTGTAAAGAGAGATTAAGTTCCACCACCTGTTCCAGTTTGCCCATATTCCTGTTAATGAGGCACCTCAGATGGAAGGCTCTACTCTAGGAGAATCAGATTTTTATCAAATGGAGGGAGGCTGTCATTTTTTCTTATTTTAATGTATACATGTATATTATTATGTCCCAAGATCAAGCTTGCTCATTTGGTAGCCTTATAACACTGGCGAGTCATCTTAAACTTACTGCCAACTCAGGCCCCAGCATCCTTGACTAGCAGTTTAGTATTTATAAGGCAGTGTTCCTTACAGTAAGTAGAAAGTATAATACATGACTTGTAAGCAGAGGCTCATACAGGCTAAAGTACTTTCCCCAAAGCCATATAAGTCACAGAATTCGTTTGGCCCTTCTTTCCCCTGAGAACTTCTCTTCAGTCTGCCCCCGTGGGCTCCCATGCACCCATGCTTGCATTTTTGGTCCTACCTGATTGGTTCAAGTGCAGATACCTGACTGAAGCTGCACTAGTCCTGTTGTCTCTCTGCAGTGCTTTCAAGATTGGAAAATGGCTCCTATTTTTAAAGAATTCATTGCAATGGATGTGGAATGAGACTCAAAGTCCCAACATTATTTCAGAAACCTGTTAATCTTGAAGAGCAGGTATATGTAGGTCATTAGAGATAAGAGTGAAAAATGCCTCCTGCTGAAATTGGTGTGTCCCCTTCATTCTGTGTTGCCACCTTACCTGACTCATCCTGCTCAATACTACTGTGGATTCGGTGCTCTATGCCTTTAAGTTTCTGTCTCTCCACATTCAGCCTAATATACTTCTTCCTTCTTCCCTTGAAGGAATTGTGTGCTACCACATATCTTATTATGGAGTAAGAAAGTAAACATTTTTTTCCAAGTAATACATGCTCATGTCTATGTATCTGTCTCTTTACAGTAAAGTCTACAAAAAGAAGGCAATAGAAAGAAAACATTGTTAATTTCAATGTAGAGAAAGATTTTAAGAAACAAATTGACTGCAAGCTGTTAGGGACTGATTGTACTTTTGCTCATGTGAACATTGGGAATTTTAAGTCAGTTTTCATGAATGGGAGAATTCAAGCATTAGAAAGATTTTAGGGAAGGGTCTCTGGGTAAAAAAGGACAGCATTTAAAAGTTGGCCTTCTCTATATTTGCATGGGGTTAGCCTTGAGCATTTTGGTTTACGCAATAACTTGGGTGGATCTTGTACTTTCATTCCTGAAGAGTGCAGTGAACTTTTTCTTCTGAGACAGCCTACAGTTGAGTGACATGTTTTAGATTACAAGAGCCCTCAAATTTCAATTTTAACTAGCTGGAATGAGCAGACATTTTATTTTTACTGTTTGGTATAGGAACTTTGAAGAGCAATGATTATTCTTTGCCACTAGAGTAGTCTTTAGGAGAAACAAAATAGTTAAGGTAATTTCCATAAAGAATCCTGTTTATGGCAACAGCCCCCATTGATAATTAGTCCCATTCAGAGGGATGGGTATGGAATTCAACTAACATCTTATTTCTCTGCAGGAAATGTTTAGGCATCTCCCATGTTCTTGACTGTCACTTGGGACTAAGACAATTTTAGAATGTAAGGGGAAGATAGAAGAGATTTCTTGGAGGCAAAGAAAACAGCATATTAGGGTCAAAACAATCATATGAGGAGTCCCTGTGGGTTTTGCATTAAGCATGGCCTTATAGAAAATACAGATTGAGGCAATCAGCTCCTTCCAATTTTATGCAAGCAGTAGCAATGGGAAGTATGCCAAGAGAGATGATTAAGGATTAAACAACAGCATGGGAACTTGATCAGAAGCTCCAAAATGTTGTTTCTAGCACCTGATATTTCTACATCCCTAACTTCTGGATTGTGAAAGGTGGGGCCCTTCTCCCAGACCCCACCCCTTAGCGCACTTACAGCTCCAGGGAAAGTTGAGGAAGAGAAAGATTCTGTCTCTATCAAATCCTAATAGGGAGCAGAGCCAAGAGAGACAGGAAGAAGCATGCTCATTTTCAACCTTTTTTGGCAAGCTCAAGTGGGAGCAAAAGCCATTGCCAATTCTATTTTTTAATACAGATTTAAAAAGGGTTGTGTCTACACATGCAAAGGGAAGTGCACAGTGCACTGTGTTAATTTAAGCAGCACAATAGTTTTTTTAATTAAAAAAAAAAAAAAAAGCCTGACTATCCAGATATTTGTTTTACATCTGGTAGATCCAAACTGGGGGAGGAGACCAAAGTGCAATAATTTCTCCTCTAGTTATGCATGTGCTTTCCAACCCTACATTTATTGCCCTTCCAATTCCAGGCTGGGCCAGTCAGAGACCATCCCTGGGACTTTTCAGTTTGAAGTGAGGAGAGGGAAACTCTTTCCTTTTGGAAACAGAATTGAGTTGCTAGATGTAGTGGACCATGATGTGAGTGGCACTTTGGTGGTTTGAGTTGGATAACTCTTAGGAGAGAGCAAGAGACCAGGTGCAGTCGCTCACACCTGTAATCCTAGCACTTTGGGAGGCTGAAGTGGGCGGATCGGTTGAGGTCGGGAGTTTGAGACCAGACTGGCCAACATGGTGAAACCCCGTCTCTACTAAAAATACAAAATTTAGCTTGGCGTGGTGGCGGGCGCCTGTGATCCCAGCTCCTTGGGAGGCTGAGGCAGGAGAGTCACTTGAACCTGGGAAGCAGAGGTTGCAGTGAGCCGAGATCACGCCACTGCACTCCAGCCTCGGCAACAAAGCAAGACTGTCTCAAAAGAAAAAAAAAATAAAAGAGAGAGTGAGAGAGAACAAGAATGATAGTGAAAGCTAGAGAATAAAAGAATGATTCCAATTGCATAGTTGATGAAATGAGAAGTAAAGGAAATTCATGTAGTTTAAAGGCAAATACACATGCTTGGGCCTGAGAAGTTAACACAAATTGGAGTTCTTTGGTAAAATGGTAGTTGAGTAATTTGGGGAAAAAAAAAAAAACTCATGGTATGTATAGATGCCTTTCCTGGAAAGCCATAGGTTCAATGAATTAACACATGTTTGTGGAGGACCCGCATATGATCAGTCATGCTAGGCTATTTGCAGGGGATCCTAGACTGTTTTATGAAAGCAGGGACCATGGCTATTTTTTTTGGTCTGCATAATCCCTTATGGGTAGATACTGTTACTACTTTTTTTTTTTTTTTCTTTGAGACAGAGTTTTGCTCTGTTGTCCAGGGTGGAATGCAGTGGTGCGATCTTGGCTCACTGTAGCCTCTGCCTCCTGGGTTGAAGTGATTCTCCTGCCTCAGCCTTCCAAGTAGCTGGGATCACAGGCAAGCGCCACCATGCCCATCTAATTTTTGTAATTTTTAGAGGTAGGGGGTTTCACCATGGTGCCCTGGCTGGTCTTGAACTCCTGGGCTCAAGTGATCTGCTCACCTTGGCCTCCTAAAGTGCTGAGATTACAGGTGTGAGCCACTGTAGCTGGCCTGTTATTAGCATTATTTAAAGACTCAGAGAGCTTAAAACTTGCCTAGGGTCACCAGCTAGTTAGTGTGACTGCAAAGCTTGCTGGTACTGCTATTACCATGCTATCTAGACAACAGGTATAAGACTATTGTTCTCTGGGCTGATAGAAGAGAGAAAGAAGAAGACAAAGGAAGAATGGTAGATTTACAAGCTTTTAGCAATATCTATCTATCTATCTATCTATCTATCTATCTATCTATCTATCTGTCTATCTATCTATCTATCTATCTATCTATCTATCTATCTATCTCTCATCTACCTACTATCTATCTATCTATCTATCTATCTGTCTATCTATCTATCTATCTATCTATCTATCTATCTATCTATCTATCTATCTATCTATCTATCGTCTACCTACCTCTTTATCAGGGTAAATAGCTGTAACCATTTACGGAATGCTTGCTATGTGCAAGACTCTATGGTATTTTATCTCATTGTATCTTCACTTCAACCTACAAAATAGATAATATTGCCCCATTTTATGGATGAGGAAACTGAGACTCAAAAGATCACACAGTGGATTAGTGCTAGACCCAAGATTTGACAGTGGATTTGTCTGACTCCTAAGTCACCACTCTCAACTGTTTTCTATACTGCTGCCCTGACAGAGGAGTTTCTAAAATAGTCTTGCTTCTCCCTTCTAGTCAGTGAATATTTCCCACAGTCTGTTTCCTCATCATATTTTAAAAGGCAGTTTTACATTTCCCATGAAAAATTTGTGCTCAAAACAGTATATATAAAGAAACATTCATTTATGTAGTTAGCGTTACATTTAACAGCCTTTTTATATTCTAGTCTTTTAAACTGAAAAGTATCTCGGTCAAAAATTCAAACAGTCAAAATAGAGAAAGCCAGCAACACAAATCTCCCTCCTGTCCAAGATACCTGGCACTCTTCTCCAGAGCCCACTGCTGCTAATTTGCTTCCGAGATCATATATGGATGTATAAGTACAACTATATTTTTTGGTACCTTATTTTTCTTCTAGCTTCAGGACTTGGGGATCTTTTACATTAATACATATTGCTCTTCTTTGTTTAATAATAGCATAGCAGCCACTGCATGAATGCAGTATACCTTACTTACTGAGCCCCTAACTGATGGGCATTTTTGTTGTTTCTGGTATTATGTAATGAGCATCGTGTACCTATTCCTTTATATACTTGTTCCAGTTATGGTCAAGTTCTTGGAAGTGAAACTGTTGGTTCAAAGGGCATCTTTGTCTCTTTTGTGGGTCCCACAATGCCCAGTCATACTCAGCTGAGTAATAAACACACAGTATATGCTAAGTAAGAGGCAGTGAAGCACTGTGGTTGGAGCACCAACTCTGCCATCAGCCTGTCCCAGCTCTGCAACACCCAGTCTGTATGCCTTTGGGTGGGTTATCTAAACTTCCAAAACCACAGTTTGCCATCTATGAAACATAATAACAATAATAATTTTTTGAACTAGCTATGCAGCAGGCACTCTTTTAAATGCTAGGCTCAAACTACCTTATGATATAGGTGCTATTAGCATCCCCCTTACAGATGAGGAAACTAGGCACAGAAAGGTTACTTACTTTGTTTGAGGTCACACAGCTAACAAGTTGTAGAGCCAGGACTTACCATCTAGGAAGTATGGCTCTAGAGACCACCTTTTAAATACTTTCTTGGAGGGGGAGTTGCATGGGTTAAATGAGACAGGTAGGTAGGCAATAGATGGGGTGAGTCGGGGAGGAACAGAGAGAGAAGGAGAAAGAAAAAGAGAAAGAGAACATGAATATGAATGTAGCATGGTGTGCGGCCCTCAAATTATGGGATATGACTACAACAGAGATAAAATCCCAATCCTTCTTCCTCCAGTGCACATCTTTTAAGGATGAACTAGCTGGTCTGATGGATTTCCTTAAGATTTCATTTCTATGAAGGGGAAGACTAGAAGCAGAGAAGCACGTGACTCTGGAGATCTGCTAAATCTTTTAGTCTAGAAGCCAACAGAACCATGGGAATACACATAATGCTGAGACAGGGAATCAAGTGGTACTGATTTAAAAAGCTTTAGTGAATATAAACAATTAGTCTTTCATCTGAGGAAGCCTAAACGGGAAGCCCATGTCCAACATGGGCAACTAGTTACGGAGCATGACCTTGGCTGTGAACAATGGATTGTCAGGCTAGATCACCTGGAGAAATTCTTTCTGGTAAAATGAAGTGTGATATTACGGGAGAGTTAGGCAGGGTTCCTAAAGGGTGAGGCAGTACTCTGCATGCATCACCTCATTGAATCCTCACAACGGCTGTCTGAGGTTGGTGAGATTATTGCTCCTGTTTAACTAATGAGGAAATAGAGGCAAAAAGAGGTGATGTAACTTGCCCAAGACTCTGTATTCTTATTCATCACATTTAGCCTGAAGAGGTGGTGGACATTTCTCTTGTAGAGAGCACAGATAAAATGGCAGAGAGGTGGGTAACCTTGGGCAACATACCACATAGTTCCAAGCCTCTGTGTTCTCATCTGTCGTATGGGGGTGGGATAGCATCTAACTTACAGGTGGAAGGTTAGATGAGGTAATTCATGTGAAACACAGCACAGTGGCTGGCACATGGTCAGCACTCAAGAAATATATTAAGATCTGGAAAATACAGATTTTCAAAAAATGGATGTCAAAAATCACAACGTTTAAAATTAGTCTCTTTTTGTCTAGATTATGAATACTTTCTAGAGTAACGAGTATCAAAGTGTCTCTTACACAGGAAATAGAATACATATAGCATAGATCATAACCAAGACTATTGTTATGGATTGATTGTTTTTTATCGGCAACTTGCTGGATTCCACATGGCTTTGGACATGCCTTCTGTGGGACTGAACTGTGTTGTCCATAGTGTAAGGATCCAACTGTAATTCATAAATTATTAACTAAAAGGAATAAACAGAAGAAAAAATTTCAAAAATAATTACCCTAACACATAGAATAAATTTTTGCTTGGTCCTAATTATGAAGTTTGTCCTAGTTTTTGTTTTTTTGATACGGGGTCTCACTCTGTCACCGAGGCTGGAGTGCAGTGGTGCAATCTCAGCTCATTGCAACCTCTGCCTCTTGGGTTCAAGTGATTCTCCTGCCTCAACCTCCCAAGTAGCTGGGACTAAAGATGTGCATCACCATGCCTGGTTAATTTTTGTATTTTTAGTAGAGACAGGGTTTCGCCATGTTGGCCAGGCTGATCTCGAACTCCTGACCTCAGGTGATCTGCCTGCCTCAGCCTTCCAAAGTGCTGGGATTACAGATGTGAGCCACCGTGCCTGGTTCAGAATTTTTTAAAGAACAGAAATAGTGCCTCATCATGAAATAATAGTAATTACTATTTCTGAACTCTAACTATGACACAGGCACTGGGTAGTGTACTTGACACACATCAGTGTAGTTAGTCCTCTCAACAGTACTGTGAGAACCATAGCATTATTTATCGCCTTTTAACTAATAAGGAAAATGAAGTTCAGAGAAAGAAGTAACTTGTTGGACATATCAAATTACCTATTATCTCCTTCTCTTCCAAACCATGGTAATAACAGATATAAGTGTTATAAAGTCCCTGTGAATAACTGGACTAAACAGCCAAGAAAGTCCTACAATAGATTATTTAAAAATTATTCTACATATAGTTATTGCTTTTATCACATCACATGATGACATGTGGCAAGTAGTTTCCTGGCATAATTCAAATCACAGGCTTTTCTCAATTATGTGCTATAACAAAGCTTTAACAATTTTGTGTTGTGCTTCTTTTGAAATTGTGAAACAGGGATGAGAAAATAGAGTTGATGACTCCCTGAGCTCCTATCAAGCAGGCATCCCTCTATTGCAAAGCTGGCCCAGGGCCATACTCCGCTCTAACAGCCTCCAGAAGTCTCCTTCCAGGAGGCCCATCTGCTGGCATCCATGCCTGTAGGACAGTATTCATCCTCCTGCTTGCAGGCAGTGAGAGGGGATGAAAAAACTACTGTACTTAAGTGGTTAATAGAGAAAGCACTTGGGGAGAGATCAGCCTGCAACAAAGAACTTCAGTGCAATTCCCAAGTCAAGATCGGCAAGTTTTCAGAGAAGCAGGCTTGGTTGGAGGCTTTAAGCATGAATTGTAGATCAGTATAGGCCTGCTGTAAATAGGAAACAGATGGGGGTGAAGCTGAGGCTCCCTGTGGAAGCCCCCCTCAGGGATGCTTCTTCACCCTGAGATGACAGGCTATGGAGTGGGTGGCAAGAGGCCATCTCCAGAGAGCCACGACAGTTACTCTGGCCTTAAATGGGCTTCAATTATGTACAATTATGCACACACTTCCCAGTTTCCTCCCTTACATGTCCGTGAGCACCCCAGGCTCTTCCTGCCTCAGAGCCCATTGGCATGTTTCCTCTGTGAGGAAATTTCTTCCCTTAGCTCCTTGTGTTTCAGGTCTCACCTCCTCAGAGTTCTTCCCTGCCATCTTCTCTGAGGAAGGCCTTTGCTGGTATCCTGCCTCCCTTCTGGTGCTCATCATAATTCTGAAAGACACAATTCTAAATGCCAGAACCCCGAATGTTGAAATCCCCAAAGATCCAAATTTCTAAAGTCTAAAATCCTGAAAAATCACAATTCTGAAAGATTAAATTCCTGCAAGCCAAGTCCTGAGGAAGAGATCCGTGCATTTTTGATCGTATACAGCATAGTTGCCTTGTGTTCATTGCAACATGTTGGCAGAACGATAACTTTGTCGTTGTCTTTACTTGGAAATCAAGTATGGCTTAAGGAGATATCTGCAGGTGCCAAGTTGACAAAAGGTAGACTAGTGGACTTAGTTTTACTTGTCAACTTGAATGGATTAAGGGATATGTGGAAACCTGGTAAAGCATTATTTTGGATGTGCCTGTGAGGGTGTTTCCAGAGGTTACTGTGTGAGTCTGAGTGGATTAGGTGGGGAAGATCTGCCCTCAGTATTGGTGGGCACCATCTAATCAGTCGGGAGCCCAGAGAGAACCAACACAAAAGGTGAGTTGGTCTCCCTCTGAGAGCTGGGACAGACTTTTCTTCTCTTGCCTTAGATATCAGAACTCCAGGCTCAGCAGCTGTTAGTCTCTAGGATTTACACAGGGTCCTGAAGCTTTTGGCCTGGAACTAAGAGTTAGAACATCAGTTTCTCTTGTTGTCAGTGTAAAAACGTTGAAACTTCTTCAACCAATTAAAGAGGTGTCCTTTTTGTACATCTATCTAAATTTGTGAGAGAAAAAAATTCTTAAGATCTCAGCTCTTCAGGAGATAGCCTATTTGGTAGTGACCTGTTGTAATGTTTGATAAATCTTGTCAAAAGCCTTAAGTTGTCGGTCATGGTATTTCAGATGACCACAGTTAAAAGCTAGGTGCACACAATTACCAACCATAGTGATATGCATTTATACGATTTGCTTTTTGACCTATTTATTTGTGAATATGGTTCGTCTTCTCATAACTGTTATGCCCATGTGACTGTCATTAGTATACCTGAGTGTTTATGCTTGCAAAAATATGTTATTATTGCCTATTTTATTCTGTGAAGGGGACTATGAGTATTTAACTGTGTGTTTATGTTTCTAAAATAAATCCCCCAATATAAATAGATGTCTTAAATTTTTTAAAATTATTTTTTCCAGAATTATGTTTTTAGAATTTTGATCTTTTGGGATTGTGATTTTGGGATTTTAAGCTTAAGGAAATTTTATCTTTTGGGATTGTGATTTTGGGATTTTAAGCTTAAGGATTTTGATCTTCTGGGATTTCAACATGTGAGATTTGGGCGTTTGGGATTGTGTCTCTCTGGATTATGGCCCAAACTCCTTCCCTTCACCCTGTTTGTTCCCCTCATAGCATGTGGCATGAGTTTAATTCCAGGTCCTGTTATTTATTCATCTATTTATTGCCTGTTTCTGTCATTAGTCTATAATGCCCAGAAAAGCACATGTGTCTGACTCTCAACATTGATCTCAGTGCCAAGCACAGAGCTGGGAACAGACTAGGTGTTCAACAAATGTTTGCCAAATAAATGAAGGAAGGAATGGAACTCTCAATCACCCCCTGGGCAACATACTTGGAAGAAGATTTTAATAAATCCGTGGAATAAGGAAGTATTAAAGGCCTTTGGAAAGAGGTTAATTCGATTTTTAAAACATCCTCAGAGAAGAACCTTGGGAGAAAACGAAACATAAATAAGCTGGTTCATGGTATTTCCTGGAAATGACTTAATGACATTGCCTATCTGACATCCAAAAGCTGTGGGAACATTGTCCCTTTCATATTCTGTCTCTTCCCAGTTGTATTTCCAACAGGATTACAGTGATAAAAGTACAGAGAAAGTACCAGAAGAGTTAGATTTTCAGCTATGCTAAGATTACATTTATGGACTTTGAAGTGCTGTCATAGCAATGTTGACATTTTGGCTGTTTGACTATTTAGTGTGAAGAAATGAGTATGAAATCTGTGTATTTATTAATAGTTCTTGTAAAGATATGAGAGGATTTAAGTTATTGACCAGACCAAAGTTTATACTATAATAAACTTACCTTAATACATTTCACTTATTTAAGGTATTCCTATGTTCCATGACCATAGTTTAAGACTGGAAGTACTGAATCATAAACTCAACTCCACAATCAGTTGAGCATAGATGGCAGTGGTTGTGGCTGTGACCAGCTGAGACTAAACCTGGGCCTGGTGGAGCCAGTTGCAAGTTGTTGCACTGACCCGCTGAATCCCAGCTTCAGGGATATTACTGGGGATAATATTCCCAGGGATATTGGGGAGCTGAATCCCAGCTTCAGGGATACTATTAGAATTATAGAGTTAATCTGAGCACAGAGCAGGTCTGCTCTTTGGGATATGGGCCAAGCATCAAGCTAGAGGAAGAACTACAGCAAATCACAGTGGCTGGGAAAGGAAGAAAATATCTTCCTTCATTCCTAGTATTT
Organism: Mandrillus leucophaeus; assembly: GCF_000951045.1. Classification (NCBI taxonomy): domain Eukaryota; kingdom Metazoa; phylum Chordata; class Mammalia; order Primates; family Cercopithecidae; genus Mandrillus; species Mandrillus leucophaeus. The sequence continues at coordinate 1,164,543 of NW_012104732.1, read as the reverse complement.
GAATATAGGTGAAGCCCACTTAGAATTCATTCATTCATTCACCCAAACCTAAAATTATATTCTTGTGAGTGTGTGTAGTAGTAAATTACTATGACGTACCAGACATACAATTGATGCTCAATATATAGGCAGCCCTTACTTTGCACGTGGTGCAGGACCACAAATATTACCATACAAGCTGAAACTGTGCAAAGTAATCATCATCATAAATAGGAAAAATTATGATTGTTTCATGACCTTTAAAAACTGCCAGTGATAAATATATATGGAAATGAAAAATGGAATAAAACTATTATTTACTTAGTGCGTGATAATCGAAAACATTAGAAACACTGAGAATTAGTGTAAAACACTTATCCAAAGTAGTCTGAACAGTGCTCGCTCGCCTTCTCTTATCGGAATACATCTGACAACATGCAGCAAACTTGTTTTCTATGTATTGGCAAATTGTCATATTCCTTTCTAAGTTTGAATCAGTTTCTAATATTTTCTCCTTTGCTCTTTTTATGTTGATGTGAAATATCTCTGAGAGTTGTTTCAAGGTGAAATTGCTGGCCGGCATCACTTTCTCTGGGACATCTTCATCCTTTTTGTCATGGCCACTTTGCCAAGTTCCTCTGACTGCATATCTAGAGTAGATGCAATGGTGAAGGATGTCAACATGCCATAATCAGTTACTTCTTCTATAACTTCACTTACATTTGATTCGAATTTACTTCTAGGTTATCACTTTTCATTTACTGGAGTACTTTCATCTTTTTCAGCTAATTCCCTCTTTTGATTATTCATGTTTGTAAACTGTCACATGGGTTTATTACTGGGAGACAAGGAAGCAACACAACCACTTGATTTGCTCTCTGTGCGTGAACTGAATAACAAATGCACAGCGATAAGTCACCAACAAGCTTTGGAAGAAGTGATGTGATTGGTTACTGATCATGATGTGAATCTGTTAAGAAGTGATTTATGGACCAAAGAGCAAGCAGCTCACAGCTTATAGTTCATATGTCATGGTCACCGAAATTTGAATTGTGCTGTTGAAGGGCTGGTGCTGTTTAACTAAATTGTGGTAATTGAAGTTCATGCATAGTGGAACTGTGTAAAGAAAAGTGTTTTACTCTGTTTTATGCTGCCATAACAGAATGCCACAGACAGAGTAATTTATAATGAAGAGACATTTACTTGGCTGATGGTTCTGGAGGGTGGGAAGTCCAAGAACATGGCCCCAGCATCTGACAAGGGCCTTTGTGCTGCATTATCCCATGTAGAAGGCAGAAGGGTAAGAGAGGGTGAGTGCAAGAGTGCAAGAAGGAGCTCAACTTGTTTTTATAACAAACTCTCTCCCATGATAACTAACCTGCTCCGGTGATAATGATCATAATCTAATCACCACCCATTAGGCCCCACTTGCCAGCACTGTCACATATGAGATTAAGTTTCCAACACATGAACTTTGGGGGACACATTCAATCCATAGCACAAGGACTGCTTGCACATAATAGGGATAATTTGAGAATGTCATGGGGGTACATAATAGAGATTCCCACTCAGTCTATGGGGTCAGATAATAAATTCTTGGAGAGATGATGTATAAGTTGAGACTTGATAAATGAGTAGTAATTATTTTATTAAGGGGGAAGTGTAGGGAAGATTATTCCAGGCAGAGGGAAGAGTATGTGTAAAGCCCCAAATGCAAGAAAGTACATGGGACTTGGGGTGGTAGCCATGGTTGTTTCAGGCTGACTGTGGGTGACAATCCAATTCCATTATCTTGACTTCCTCCAGCCATGCAGGCTGCTGCTTTTGGTTACCAGGCAGCACTGGCTGCTGTAGCTGGGGACCTCAAATGCTCTTTTTGGGACATTCATTTGAAGCAGGTGAAGGGGAGTCTACTGTCTCTTCTACACCAAGAGTTGCAGTTGGGGCAGCTGGGAAAATCACCAGGAAAATAAAACCAAATCAAACAAAATTAACTTAGAAGATAGTTTATATACATGAGATAGGGAATACTAACGATTCAGATGCAAGCACTTTAAGTACAGAATGATATAAGACAGAAAGAAAATCCCTTTCACGAGTCACAATTCAGATGGTCAATTCAAACCTTTAAATGATAAACCACATTTCTAGTCAAGCTGAATACAGAGTACAGTATTTTATTTGCTAAAATCTGAATGGTTACTATGAGCCACACAGCCTAGGTAACACACCCAAAATAATCTCTATGAATTCCTACAACACTCTTATGGGATAGCCATTATTATCTCCATTTTATAAATGAGAAAACAGAGGTTAAGTTACTATAAGGTCACAGAGCTTGGATCCAAACCTAGTGCTTATTTTATAGCCTGTGCCTTCAGCAACCACACCACCAGTATATTTAATCATAACTAATAGAAACAAATACAAATATTGAGTGATTACTTTTATGCTTTTATAAGATAAACAGACCAAGAGAAATGCTAGTTAAAAGCATTTATCTTTAGAGCAAGAATGCTCCATCCTTGTAGAAACATTGAGACAAAAAGAATGCACAAGAGCAGCAGTTTTAAGAAAAGTTTGGTGAAACTAAGTGAAATTCCAGGCATGAGCAATTAATTTAAGATTCTGTTAGGAAAGCAAAACAATGAGATTATTTCAATTATTGAGTTAACAATGAGATTTCACCATCTACATTCTAGCCATGAGTAAGACATTTATTCGAATCAGATAAGAAGATATAATGTCGTTTGAAGGAGGCCCGGTACTTTTAATAACAGAGATAAATGAAACTGACAATGATCTCATACTTTATAAATCTAAACACAGGACCAAGGTTAGACACGGGGTCCTAGTGGTTGATGAGTTAGTTTAAATGCCGCTTTTTGCCCTATCTATTGGATACCAGACAGGATTTTTGTTTTCTTCCTCTAAACAAGGAGATTAAGAAATTAATCCAATTGCATTTAAAACAAAGTGCAGGAGCAAGAAACAACCTTGAACCTTCCTTACTCAAATAGCAGCTCTGTTGGTAATTTAATCACTAACTGAGTTGTGCAACTTGCCTATGAGAAATGGTAAAATACCTACAATGTGGAAATCTGCCAGAGTAATTCCTTCACAGGAATGGGAGGGAAAGGCTCAGCCAGCTCACACTCACACACCCTACCTCCCTACGCTCAGTGTCTGGAATTGCTTCTGTATTAGGAGAGAATATGGGAACAGTTCTGGATCTCAGGAGAGTGTGAAGTCACTGAAATGTTTTCGAATACCCACTTCCCTTCACTCCCCCTCCCACCCTACTTGGTACTCGCTGGCATGTGGCACCACGTGAGCTACGGGCTGCACATAATGAAGTCAAAATGTTAGCAAGGAATGGACCGGAGATCCTGTGGTGTGTGATCTGGCTTGTCCTTGTCACATGCCCCCTTTCTGCCTTTGTTGCGCCAATGTTTAGTTTCAGACACGGAAATTTTGAATGGGATCAATCTGAACTGTTCCTTCGTTTCCTGATAACTACAACTTTTCATTCTCCAGTCTCAGCTTAAGCTTCATTTTCTCTTGGAGGCTTTCCTAAGTCACCTGAACTACATTAGAACTCCTTGGCACACACTTCCACATCTCCCTATGCTTTCTAGTACTAAACACACTCCTTCCATCTTCTCCACTGCATCAGAGGGTTCACCGCGACATTTCAACACCCAATCACAATATCTGGCATGTTGCTTGCCTTTAGTCTCTGTTTGCAGAATGAATGGTTGCCTTCGTCGTTTTCTTTTTTAAAAAGGTATTGTAGACAAAGGCAGTGGTTCATGCCTGTAATCACAGTGCTTTGGGAGGCTGAGGCGGGTGGATCACAAGGTCATCACAAGATCAGGAGTTCAAGACCATCCTGGCCAACAGTGAAACCCCATCTCTACTAAAAATACAAAAATTAGCTGGGCATGGTGGCACGTACCTGGAGTCCTAGATACTCGGGAAGCTGAGGCTAGAGAATCGGAACCCGGGAGGTGGAGCTTGCAGTGAGCTGAAATTGTGCCACTGTACTCCAGCCTGGGCCACAGAATGAGACTCCATATCAAAAAAAAAAAAAAAAGAAAAAAAGAAAAAAAGAAGAAAAAGTATTGTAAAATATTTAAGACAAGCACAAATGTGTAAATAAACATATTACAAACCACCACATACTGACTACAGATTAAGAATGAAAACAATATTAATACAAGTTTAAGTCCCTACTTAGTCCTCTTTGATCACATTCTGCTCTCTAGAGGCAACTAGTGGTCTGAATTTGGTGTCTACTATTTCTATGCATTTCTTAATATTTTCACTACACATATATGCAAATTTATTGTTTTGCATATTTTTATAGTTTGTACAAGCATTATACTACGTGTAGCCTGATATTGACTTCTTTCAGACTGTGTGTGATTCATGATTCATTCATGCTGTTGTATTTAGCTAGAGGTTATTTGTTTTCACTGCTGTGTATTTCATTGTATAAAAGCCTCACTATTAATCTGTTTCCTTGTTGATGGATTATTTTCTAAATTTTTGCTATTGCAAAATATTATGAATGTCTTTGTACTTGCAACACTTTTCTTCTTTTAGGTCACATTGTGGTTTCCAATATACTAGGCCTTTTCATTATTTGCCTGCCAAAAATGACCTGCATGGGACCTCTGAAAGCTGTATGAGAGATAGGTGATAAGCAAACTTATGCTTGTGTGAAAATGGGTATCAGTGGATTTACAAGAAGCAGTGTGGAACGGTGACATGAACATTGATCTGGGAATTCAACAGACATGGATTCCAGTAACCACTCAACTGCTTAGCAGCCACGCTGCACTGGGGAATACAATGCTTCAGTTTTCATTCTGTATAACTTGAATAACAGTCTCCTATCTGCCTACCTCACAAGGTTGTAACTATGATCAAATGAAATAATATTGCTAAAAAGATTTTGAAACCTGATATATTATGCAACATTGGAACATCAACACCAAAATGTATCACCCAAGTGTAATGTGGCAAAAGAGTTATAACAAAACAACCATACAAAAATAGAAAATAATGTGTTATCACCTTCTACATTTAAACTTGTTATTGTCTACAAGCTGTTATCCTTTATTTACATTAAATTGAGGTGTTCTAGAAATGATACTTTATTCCCAGAGGAAAGACTGGAAGAAAATCAGGCTTTTGAGAGAAATGGACTTTGGGTTTCTACTGCCTATAAAATCCTACTGAGAAGATCATTGAAATGAATTGAATTGGTTCGAAAAATGGTGCTTTTGCCAAGGTTCTGTCTTTAGGCTTACGTGTATGTTGAGGTAGGAGAGTTGTAATGGTTAAAATGAGGATTTTAGAGTGCAGATGACCTGGGTTCAAATCTTGGCTCTATTTTCCTTCTCTTTAATGAGTATAATATGATAATTTAACAGGACTGTTGGGAAGATTAAATGAGCTAATGTACGTAGAGCTGCATATTTGGCCCTTTGAATATGTGGCTCAAATCCAGGCTTAATTGAGGTTTCCCAACAGGTGAGGCAAGGTTGCTGGGGTTTTGTTCTTGTCACATGATCTCAGTTACCTCAGTTTAACTCCTTCTCACTTAAAAAAAAAAGTGTTGGTACAACCATTATGTCAGGACCTGCAGCTGTCATATGTCTACCGATACTTTTGCATAAATGACTGAGCTAGCTATGTTCAGTGAACAAAGAATGCTGTCACTACTAAAAAGAGTTTTGGATGTGCCAGATGTTTTGCCCTGAAGTGCTGACTTCTGGTTTGGAAACTGAGAAAGAGTAGCCTGGTTAATCTGTTTGATTAACCAGCAAGGAACCAAAGAGATGGTTTCAAAGTAGTTAAAGACTAATTTTAATCATGCAATCTTGTTCTCAAGCAAGAGCTAAGAACAGATAAGACTGAGACCTACTATCAGAACTCTGGGTTCCAAATAGCTATTCCTGAAGCACTTTTTTTTTTTTTTCTTTTGAGACAGTTTCGCTCCATCATGCAGGCTGGAATGCAATGGTACAATCTCAGCTCACTGCGTCCTTTGCCTCCCAGGTTCAAGCGGTTCTCCTGCCTCAGCATGATTACAGGCAATTGCCATGACACTTGGCTAACTTTTGTATTTTTAGTAGAGATTGGGTTTCGCCATGTTGGTCAGGCTGGTCTCGAACTCTTGACCTCAGGTGATCCACCGCCTTGACCTCCCAAAGTGCTGGGATTACAGGTGTGAGCCATTGTGCGCAGCCTTCCTGAATTTCTGGTACCCACATCTGCTTTACCAGAATCCTCTTGTGTTACTCTCATGGTCGTAATGAGTCAAAGACCAGACTGACCTGGTGCATTTGCTCACGGATGTTTGATTTCTCGGGAACTGGCTTGCTTTGCAAGTACATATTTCCATAAACACATTTACTATAAAGTCTCTCCACATCCAGGAGGAGGTGAAAAAGAGCAAGGAGGAGGGACAGAACAATGTCCTCTCTATTCTAGTAATCCTGGGAGGCTTCCTAGAGGGCATGTGGCTGGAAAGAATGGGTGGAGATGAGTAGATGGAATTTTGCAGTCATGAATTTCTTTTGTTGCTCTATAACCTCTACTTGTTCACTCAAGTAGATTTATTAAGCTCCTCCTACCAGACAACATAGCATAGTGACTTGGGAACTAAATTCCCGGGTTTAAACCCCCAATTCTGCCATTTACAAGTTGCATAGTCTTGGGCAAGTTTCTTTTTATCTCTCTGTACCTCAGTTTCCTTAACTGTAAAATAGAAGTAATAAGAATACCTGTCTCACAGGGCCATTGTGGAGATTAAGTAAATTAATTATCTATATCTATATCTATTATCTATACCTAGCTTTAAACAGTGGTGGGTCCACTGTAAGAGTTTAAAAAATTTTAGCTGTTATTATCATTTACAGCAGTAATTGGTGCTAAAAGTAGTAGTCCCATAAAATTTTGGTAAGGACAGGGCTTTTCTGATAAGTTTATCAGTTCTTCAGGGTTAAGAAGATACTTAACAACTTTGAGGTTATAATTTTCTTGGCTGTGACAAATGACTCCAACTTGGTAAATGGATGTGCAGAACTGGTTTGGGGGGTAAAGACTCCAAGCTATGTCTAATAGTAAAGAAAATAAATACTATTATGTACCTGCTAAATAAGCTGTTCTTTCCAAATGGAAAACATTGCAGTCATTTCAGTTTGCCACTGAGTTCGGCCAATGCCATTGGAGGAGCACAAATGGAACATAATATAAAAGTATACACACAATGTACTGTTCTAAATTCAAAGAGTGCATTTCTCTTACATAGCTATTCCCCGAAATTTTCAGAGAGATGATGCATAGAATGAGGTGGTTATTAAGCTGAAAATGAACAGCAGTAAAACAGAGGAGGCATTGCAAGGGCTGATAGAGTTGAAGGGAAACCATTAAATATTATAGATAACAGGAATGGAGGGGGATTGTAAGAAATCTCATTAGCCCTGTTACTTTTTGGGAAGACTAAGGCTACTATAGTTTGAAATTAATGCATAAAAATCTTTAAAGAAACCAAAAAGAGAAAAAGATGTCCACAGATAGAAAACTTACTCGTTTGTGCAATAGCCTATTGTTTAGTAATGCTCCTAAGGAAATGACTTTTGTGCAACCTAAATTCCTCACACTGCAGTCAAAGTCTGCCTAAATGATGCTGCTGCCACCGTAGGGAAAAAAAAATACATAACTGGTTGGCTCTATTGTTACTGTTTTTGTTGTTCTACTTAGTTCAGACTGAGAAGAAAATATATTTCAAGCTTTCTGTTTATACACATTTTTGGAGAGGGGGCTCATCCAAGTCTTAGAAATACAGTAAAATGGAAGTATTTTAATCATCCTTAAATAATTCAGGACATTACAGGGCCATGGGGCTCATTAGAAAGATGATTATGACTGGGCAGGCAGATGTAGAAAGCTGAGAAGACCTGGCTTAGTCTTTGTTCATACTATACATATCTTGGAAGTAATACTTTTTATGGGGTGTGGGGTGAAAAGGCAGTCAATGTCAGAGCCTTTTCTGAAGAGAGTGAAAACTGAAACAAAACAAAACAATGCAGTTCCAGAAAATTAGAAGATTGTGACACTAGTTCTAGTTCATATACTTTTTAATACTTTTATTGAGATATGTCATATACCATGAAATTACCCATTTAACATGTACAATTCAATGGAAGGTTTTCATTGTATTTATAGGGTGGTGCAACCATCACTACAATCAATTTTAGAACATTTTCATAATCCCCCGAAGAAACCCTATACCCATTAGCAGCTACTCTGCATTCCTGTTACCCTCTTCGTGCCCCAACCTCAGGCAACCACTAATCTACTTTCTATCTCTATGGGTTTGCCTATTTAGTACACTTCACATAAATGGAATCATACAAAATGTGATTTTTTTGTGACTGGCCTTTTTCACTTAGGATGATATTTTCAAGTTTCACTGATATCGTAGAATGTGTCACTACCTCATTTCTTTTATTGATAAGATTCGTTTATATACATATATCACATTTTGTTTATCCATTCATCAGTTGATGACATTTAGGTGGTTTCTACATTTCAGGTCTTATGAATAATGCTGCTAGGAACATTCATGCATACGTTTTTGTGTGGGCAGATGTGTTTCTCTTAGGTCAATACCTAGCAGTGGAATTGCTGGGTCAAATGGTAACTCTATGATTACTATTCAGAGCAACTGCCAAACTGTTCTCCAAAGTGGCTGCACCATATACTATTCTCACCAGCAATATATGAGGGTTTTAATCTCCACATCCTTGCCCAACATTTGCTGTTGTTCGGCTTTTTATTATAGCTACCCTAATGCATGTGAAGTGTTACCTCATTGTGGTTTTGATTTTCATGTTCCCAATGACAAAGGATGTTGAGCATCTTTTCATGCACTTATTGGCCATTTGTGTATCTTCTTTGGAGAAATGTCTATTAAAATTCTTTGCCAAGTTTTGAATTGGGCTATTTTTAATTGTTCAGTTATAAAAGTTCTTTATATATTCTAGATACAAGTTCTTTGTCAGATATATATGATTTGCCTGTATTTTTCCCATTCTGAGGGTTTTTAAAAATCAATTTATTGTTGGTGTCCTTTGAGGCATAACTATTTTCGGCTTTGATGAAATTCAATTTGTTTCTTTATTTTTAAATTGTTTGTGCTTTTGGCGCCATAGGCAAGAAACTATTGCTTAAGCCAATGTCACAAAGATATACACCTTTGTTTTCTTGTAAGAGTTTTAGAGTTTTAGGTCTTAAATTTAAGTCGATGATATATTTTGAGTTAATTTTGTGTATGCTATAAGAAATGGTCAGCTTCATTCTTTTGCATATAGATGTCCAGTTTTTCTAGCATCATTCGTTGAAAAGACTATCTTTCTCCATCAGCTCGTATAATTTAAAAAGCCATAGGGAAATATTTTAAAATTCAGCTATTAAACACATATCTGGGTGATATCAAACACTGATTTTGTGAATTTTTCTTCCTTACCAATACATGGTTTGACTTTGGACCAAACAGCTTTCATGTATTTGTCCATGTGTTTCATTCATTTATCAGTGGTATGTTGAATGCCTATTAGGCAACACTGGGCACACAGTGAAAAATTTGATAGTAGGTGCATTGAACATGAGGCCAGTTCCTTCCTCCATAGAGAAGGGATGGGAATAGTAGATCGCTGTTTCAACAGATTCTTGCATCTTCTGTCTCTCTTCCTCTCCAACATGTCAGTCTTAATATGCAAGGGCCTTCAGCATGCTATTTTGCCCTGTCTTCAATGCTTTTCTCATTTGTTCTCTCCTGATGAACTCTTACTTCAGTTCTCAGCTAACCTTTCACTTTCTCAGGCAAGATTTCTTGTTCCCCTAGGTCAGTTCTCCTTGACTTCAGCTGTGTAGGACTTACATAATGGTAATGAATGAATTAATTGGGTAATTATTGGCTTGATGTCTATCCCCACTGTTGGTGTGATGGCTTCTCCAGGATGGGTACTATGTCTATCTTTTCCTGCTCCCTATTGCATATTGCTTGAGAGAGTAGGTGCCAGAGTCAACAGGCTGATCTGGTGAGACTCCTAGCTGTATTTAGCCACTCTGAATCTCTGTTTCCTCATCTATAAAATGGGGATAATAATGGTACCTGCCTCACAGGGCTCTGTAAGTGTTAAAGAATAATAGTATGTGAAGTGCCCAGGATGGTGTTTGGCACATGGAAGCCGGTTAAAATCTATCAAATGAATGAACAGTGCAATTTGCCATGTCCAATGGATGCATGTGGCCTATGTACACTTCCCATGGAGGCTGGAGAGAGAAGGTTGAATGACTGAACGGACACAATGAATCTCTAATAACATACCGGAATCTCAGGCAACCTTCCAGCATCCTGAATGGCGGTCAAACATTCTGAGAAGGGGCGGGGGGATGATATCTTTCTAAGCCATTGTCTCCAAAACCACTAAAAACAATTATTAGCCAAATTATTTTTCCACAGAACACCAAGTAACCAGTTTGGCAGATTTAAAGAACAGATTTTTGTGCCAACATTATTATAGCTTAGTGTTTAACATAGTGCTTAAGAGAAAAGACTTGAGTCCAACTGTGTGGCTTCTCTACTTACCATTTAGGCAAGTCATATCACCTCTTTGAGCCTCAGTTACGTCTGTAAGATGAGAATATTAATCATACCTTCATTGCAGGGTTGTTGAGAAAATTCATTGGGACAATGCACAAATAGCACATAGCCTAGTGCCTGGCATAGTCCACTGGCTCAAAGAACATGAGTTACTTTCAGTTGTTAGTGTTGGAGAGGCTCTGATTTCTGGCTATGAGAGATCTAAAACCCACAGTATTAGTTTCATTAAACTCTTGACAATCTTCCAAGGAGAATGAGAAACAGAGGTCTTATAAAACACCCATTCGTGCTATTTTATTGTAAGCTACAGTTAATCAGATTGCCAAATTTTCCATTCAACCCCAAGAAGTCATATTTGGGAAAACAAACATATACACACACACAGTGTGTGTGTGTTTGTAACAATTTGGGGATGGTTGAAATTCAGCCAATTTATTTTTGTCTGGGTTCATAGAACATGAAACAAATCAATCTCTTGAGTATTTCAGTTTCAAATTAAGGTAAAAAGTCAGTTTCTATTCATCTTTTGTTTTAGGCCTTCCACAGTCATTCTATTATTTATCTCAGAAGAAAGCTGAGCTTGGGAACTCTGCCCCCTTCTTTCCTTCTTCCCTTCCTTTCCCCATCTCTCTCCCTCCCTTCCTTGCTGTTACCTTCCTTCCTTCCTTTCTTCTCTCCCTTGTCCTGTAAAGTGACAGCCCTACATCTCTGTGTTAAATGGGAATAATTAAAATATTTACCTCATGTAATAAGCACTCACTACATGTTAGTTATGATTCTTATTACTATTTGGAAAAGGCACATTCTCTATTATTCCTTTTCCCTTGGTTCTTCTGAGTTTGTCTCTTCAAACTCAAAGTCTTGGGAAAAATTTGCCGGTATTTCTTTCCCTAGATCTTTCATTTGAGCCTGGCTAGCAGCTGTCAGTAATGGGAGAGCATCAGAGTTGCTAATAAATGGTTTGTGTATGAGACTCCTTAGGAACCAGGCATCAGGCCAGCTTCTTAGATGAGGATTGATTCCTCACTGGGATGTGCTCATGGCATTGGTTAGTGTGTGCATAGGTCCTGGCTGCTGCTGTCATGTTAGACCTGTCCCAAGGGTGCTGGGGTGATGACCTTTACTGTGCAGTGGACAAGCAGAGACAGACTCAGACACAAGAAACCGTTTCCATAGGGACCAGTCAATACCCTCACGGTCAGTTGTGAGTGCCTGCAGCCTTGCACACCATATTAAGTAGCATCACATGGATCTCTGAGGCTCAATGTTCTAAATCAATGCATAGATTGTCAGTTGGCCAGCCTACTGCAGGGGTTTCTTGTAGTCCATTTCTCTGGCTCTGGGGAATGGGGCAATATGAAAAGTAGGAAAGATGCTGGCATTCTTGCCTGATTCTTCCCCTAAGCCTTAGCAGGGAAAGCCATGGCTCTTGCACTTTAGAGGGCAAATGACTCACTTTGTGAAACGCATATTTTCCCCCAGAGACCCAGATAGATTCAGTAAGGACAGAGACCAGGAAATGGCATTTTTAGAAGCACCTGGGGTTTAGAACTTAGTAGTAATCATTTTCTTATTTGTGGTCTGTTTCCCTTCCCTCTAACAGTGTGGAGGCTGATGAAGGCAGGACCTTGTCAATGCTGTTTACTGCTGTAGCCTAGTGGCCTCACCTTGTAGGACAGGAATGAAATGTAGCATCTGTCAAACTTCATTATTCACACTTATGTGCATAATTCTCATAAGTGCAAATTCTCATTCATCCTGTCTGGAGTAGGGTCCAAGAGTCTACATTTCTAACTATCTCCTCCTGAGAAATGCTGCGGGAGGTTGCCCCTCTGAGTAGCAAGGGTGGAGTCTTTAAGAATACGACTTTGGAATCACACTACCTGTATTTGAATCCTGATTCCTCTCCTTGCTAGTGGGGAGAAACTGAGCAGGCCCCTGCCCCTTAAAGTGGGGCTAATACCTCCGTCACAAGGTTCTTTTGGGGTTTTCATAATACACTGGAAGCAGTTAGGCCAGTATATTGGGAGTGTTCAATAAATGTTAACTCTTATTATAATTATTATGAATACCACCAAGAAATTTGTTCTCAGATCACAACTTAAGAGACACTGGTGTTGTGGGTAATGCACAGAGTTTAGTGTCAGACTGCCCGGGCTTATTTCCTGGCTCTATCACTTACTACTTATATGGTCGTGGGCAAGTTTTTTAACGATTGCTGCAAATGGGAATAAGAGCAGCACCTATTTCCTATGTTTTTGGGAAAGTTGGACAAGGTAATGCATCCAAAGTTCTCATCTAATACTTGGTGTCTGGGAGCCTCATTTGTGTTACTGTTATTATTGGTCAGCTGTAGCTATCTTTACGGAAAGTTTGGTATGAGATTGTAAATTACTGGGACCTCTGCTCTGATTAATCCAAACTAATAGCCAGTTCCATTACATATCCTCAACTAGCCATAAGTCATCAACATAGCCACCATTCTTCAACGATTTCTTAAGAATAATCACAACTTCATTTATTAGCTGTGTGCCTTTATAGAGTTATTTAACACTGGTGTACCTCACTTTCCTTATTGATAAGTAGGGGAAAATAACAATAGCTGCCTCATAGTATTGTTATAAGCAAACAAAGCATAAAATAATTAGAACAGAGTATGGTGCATGGTTAGTGCTTAGTGGATGTCAGCTATAATAGCAATTATTATTATGGCTATATTATCATTACAATAGAGTATATAAAACAGATGTTAGCTATGATAATTATTGTAGTTATAGATTATGTAAAGCATATAATACTAATCACATACTAGCATTATAATCACATTTTAATAATTAACATTACTTTTGTGGTGGAAAATGTCTTTGTTTTGCCTTCATTGACATTTATTTTATTTAAAAAAAATTTTTTTAACTTTTAATTTAGGTTCAGGGTATATGTGTGGGTTTGTTATATAGGTAAATTTGTGTCATGGGGGTTTATTGTATAGATAATTTCATTACCCAGTTACTAGGCCTAGTACCCAATAGTTAATTTTTCTGATCCTCTCCCTCCTCCCACCCTCTACCCTCAAGTAGGCCCCAGTGTCTGTTGTTCCCTTCATTGTATCCATGTGTTTTCCCTATTTAGCTCCCACTTATAAGCGAGAACATGTAGTATTTGGGTTTCTGGTCTTGTTTCAGTGTACTAAGGATAGTGGCTTCCAGCTCATCCATGTTCCTGCAAAAGACATAATTCATTCTTTTTTATGGCTGCATAGCATTCCATGATGGATAGGTACCACATTTTCTTTATCCAGTCTGTCATTGGTGGGCATTTAGGTTGATTCCATATCTCTACTATTGTGAACAGTGCTGCAATGAACATTCACATGCATATTTCTTTATGGTAGAATGATTTACGTTCCTCTGGGTATATACCTAGTGACGGGATTGCTGGGTTGAATGGTAGTTCTGTTGATAGCTCCTTAAGGAATTGCCACACTGCTTTCCACAATGGCTGGACTAATTTATGCTCCCACCAAGAGTGGATAAATGTTCCTTTTTCTTCGCAACCTTGCCAGCATTTGTTATTTTTCGACTTTTTACTAATAGTCATTCTGACTGGTAGGAGATGGTATCTCATTGTGGTTTTGATTTGCATTTCTCTAATGATAAGTTATATTGAGATTTTTTTTCATGTGCTTGTTGTCCGCATGTATGCCTTCTTTTGAAAAGTGTCTGTTCATGTCCTTTGCCCACTTTTGAATGGGATTGTTTTTTCTTGTAAATTTGTTTAAGTTTCTTATAGATGTGGGAATCAGACCTTTGTTAGATGCATAGTTTGCAAATATTTTTCCCACCTGTGTGTTGTCTGTTTACTCTGTTGCTGTGCAGAAGTCTTTAGTTTAATTAGATCTCATTCATCAGTTTTTGCTTTTGTTGTGATTGCTTTTGACATCTTCATCATGAAATCTTTGCTGGTTCCTATGTCCAGAATGGTATTGCCTAGATTGTCTTCCAGGGTTTTTATAGTTTTGAGTTTTACATTTAAGTCTTTAATCCATCTTGAGTTTATTTTTGTATATGGTATAAGAAAGGGGTCCAGTATTATTCTTCTGCATGTGGCTAGCCAGTTATCCCTGCACCATTTATTGAATAGGGAGTCCTTTCTCCATTGTTTATTTTTGTCAGGTTTGTCAAAGATCCGATACTTGTACATGTGTGGTCTTATTTCTGGTCTCTGTATTCTGTTCCATTGGTCTATGTGTCTGTTTTTGTACCAGTAGCATGCTGTTTTGGTTACTGTAGCCCTGTAGTGTAGTTTGAAGTCAGGTAGTGTGATGCTTCCAGCTTTGTTCTTTTTGCTTAGGATTGCTTTGGCCACTCGGGCTGTTTTTGGTTCCATATGAATTTTAAAAAGTTTTTTTCCAGTTTTGTGAAGAATGTCATCAGTAGTTTGATAGGAATAGCTCTGAATCTGTAAGTTGCTTAGGGCAGTATGGACATTTTAATAATATTGAGTCTTTCTATTCAGGAGCATGGAGTTTTTCCATTTGTTTGTGTCATCTCTGATATCTTTGAGCAGTGTTTTGTAATTCTCATTGTAGAGATCTTTCACCCTGGTTACCTCCATTTCTAGGTATTTTATTCTTTTTGTGGCAATTGTGAAAGGGACCACATTCCTGATTTGGCTCTTGGCTTGGCTCTTGTTGGTGTATAGGAATGCTAGTGATTTTTGTACTTTGATTTTGTATCCTGAAACTTTTCGGAAGCTGTTTATCAGCCGAAGGAGCTTTTGGGCCAAGACTGTGGAGTTTTCTAGATATAGAGTGTCATCTGCAAACAGGAATAGTTGGATTTCTTCTAAATAAATTTAAAACATTTATTTATAAATTTTAAATTTATATTTATGTTATAAATTTAAGATTAAAATTAATATCAAATTTATTTTTAAAAATATTAAATATATTTTAAATTTGAAATTTATTTAAAAATTTAAAATATTATAAAATATGTATAACATAACATTTACCGTCTTACCTATTTTAAGTGTGCAGTTCAACAGTATCAGTTATATTCGTGTTTTTCTTCAACCATCACTATCTTTCATCTCCAGAGTTATTTTCTTCTTGCAAAATGCAAATTCTGACCTCATTAAACAGTAAATCCCCATTAATTTCTTCTAATTCCTTGTAAATACCATTTTGCTTTCTGTTTCTATAAATTTGACTACTCTAGCTACCTCATGAGTAGAATCATGTAGTATTTGTTCTTCTATAACTAACTGACTTATTTCACTTAGCATAGTATCTTCAGGGTTCATCCATATTATAGTATGTGTCAGAATTTTCTTCCTTTTTAAGGCTGAATAATATTCCATTGTATGTAAGTACCATGTTATTTATAGTTTCAAAAAATTTTATTGGCCGGGCACGGTGACTCAAGCCTGTAATCCCAGCACTTTGGAAGGCCGAGGTGGGCAGATCACGAGGTCAGGAGATCTAGACCATCCTGGCTAACACGGTGAAGCCCTGTCTCTACTAAAAATAAAAAAAAAAATTAGCCGTGCGAGGTGGCGGGCGCCTGTAGTCCCAGCTACTCTGGAGGCTGAGGCAGGAGAATGGCGAGAACCCGGGAGATGGAGCTTGCAGTGAGCCGAGATTGTGCCACTGTACTCCAACCTGGGCAACAGAGTGAGACTCCGTCTCAAAAAAACATTTTTATTATCATTTCTGTATTCATCCATTATCTATCAACAGGCACTAGGTTTGCTTCCATCTTTTAGTTATTGTGAATAATGCTTCAGTGAACACGGATGTATAAGTATCTCTTCAAGGTCATAGACATTCTATCAGTTCTCATGACTTCTCGCTGTAGTCAGAGATGTCTCTCCTTACATTATCATACCTTACCTTGAGGAGAAAGCCAAGAAACAAACAAGTAGGAACTTTTTTCATTTATTTATTTAGCCTTTATGTAACTTTTATTTGCAGCGTTTCTTTGATTACCTACTATGTGCAAGGTACGGTGCTAGGTGCTGTAGGGCTTAGTGGCCAATATTCTAGTTAGCTGTTTGTGTGTAGAAAAGTTATATATACATAGCGACTTTTCTTCTTTCCCAAGTCACCACATAGAAGCTCAGAGTTTAGGTTAAAAAAGTTTCCTTTCACTGGTGTTTGGATAGAATTCCAGCTTCAGGCATCCTCAGAAACTTTGTCTAAGTCAAAAATGGAATAGTTCTCTCACATGAGGCAGCTTTTCTACCCAAAGGATTTCAAAATAGTCTCAAGACTTTGCAAGAACTGGGAATCTGTAGAGGTAAGGCCTGTGTAAAAATTGTATAGAAGTACAAACCTGTAGTTATACCTTCTATTGCTCAGAGACATATTTGGAAAAGTTTTTTTGTTGCTTTTGTTTGGTATACGGACAGGTTACTTCACGCTAACTTTAGGGAAACCATAAACGTAAAGCTGTATACAAAAGCCCTTTCCTACCCCCTGTGTCTTAAAAGGTGAGCTGCCATGGTGGCGGGAGGTGCAGTGGGAATGTGCCTTTGGGGAGGTACAGTGGTTAAGGGTGTGAGCTCTCAAGTCACGGTGTCTGGGTAGAAATCCTAGCACACTTATGAGATGTCAGTCCTTGGACTCAGAACATCATATCTTGAATCCTAACTTCTCTGATGATTCTCCGCTTCCCCATAGTAAAATGAGGTGAACAACAGTTCCTAGCTCATAGGATTGTTGTGCAGATTTCATGAGCTAATACTCCTAGTGGGCCTGCTTGTCACAGGGCCTGGCACAGAGTAAGTACAAATTATTGTTGACAAGCCATCCTAAAATGAACATGCTCCATGTTCCCTGCTGCAGCTGCACAGACCATCTTTTAATCCCTCAAGTATGCTGCACTCTCAGTCTTCTGTTGGCCCTTTGCCCGTGCTCTTTCCTCTGCCTGGACCTTCTTTTCTACTCTGGTCCCCTCTGCCTTTCTAATCTCATTCATTTTTCATGTCCCATCACAGACATTTTCTCTAAGAAGCCTCTTTGTCCCCAAGACTGGTTCCATGTCTTTTTCCATGTGCTCCATGAATACCCTGCCCAGACCCCTGTCATGGTAACCCACCACCTTGTGTTCTCATCCCCTCACTGAGCTATGAGTTCCATGAAGCCAGGGCGTGTCTACCTCGGTCTCTGTAGCATCTCAAGTGAAAGAAATTAGTGAAACCTAGACCTGTGTGTGGTGTGAGGTTCCAGTGGAAGGACCCCTACTTTGGAGAGCCAATCCCAGGCACCTTGGAGACCCCCTAGCACAGTGCTCCATGTGGCCCTTTCTCATAGAACATCTTGGAAAAGGTCCTAGTCAGTTCCCAAGTGGAATGTCTGTTCCCCCAAGCATCATTTTGTTGGCTACCAAAGGGCAGACATGTGACCCTTCTTTAGCTTTGCAGAGCTCTGATTCAGCTTTCAGATACAGCCATGAAGATTTTCCAAGGATGTTCTTGCCTGGGACCACTGGCCAAGGCTCTCTCCACAGCACACTAGATTTACTTGCCTCTTTTCTTCCTCAGACCACTGTCTCAATCCTCATTAGCATTTCTCTATCCTGGTTCTTACAATGGCATATTTGTCTCCGTTTCATTCCAAATGAATTGCAATTAGCTACTGGGCATGCCGGTTGGCTAATTTCTCAGAAAGGCTATGTTCTCGGTGATGAGACACTTTTGTGCTATTTCTATTCAATCCATCAACCTTCCTGTCAAATTAATTCCTTTCAGATTAATGTAAGAACCACGGCTATCATGGTAAACATTTATTAAGTGCTTTTCTGTGCCAGATGCTGTGTGAGTACTTTACATGGGTTATCTCATTTAATTTTTATAATAACCCTGTAAATTATTAGTATCCCCCTTTGCAGCTAAGGAAATTGAAGCAGGGAAAGATTAAGTCATTTGTTCAAGGTACACAGAAAGAAATTGACAAAACAGGAACTCAAACTCAGGTCTGCATAACTTCAAAGGCTGTGCTCTTAACCATGAGGCTCCATCACTGCCCTATAATTTTCAGTTATTATAATGTCCCCATTTGAAAGTACCAGGTACACTCAAAAATATACACTTTGTACCCAAAGTGACTTAGCTATCGGGATCTTACTAAACCCATGCTTTCTGTGTTACATTCTAGCTTATATTTTATCTTTTGTTTGAAGGGTAAATGGGATGGAAATATTTCATTTTCTCCTCTTCTTTCTTTTAGAATCAGGCATTGTTTTATTTGTTTTAGATGTAAAATTGAAGGTTATGAGATTGTCAATGGATAGATAGCTGGCCTAGTGCCCTGCCAGCAAGATTCATTTGATGATTTTGTGTTAATGGGGGCCACTTTGCTTCTGTTTGAGTACTGGCAGGCTTCACCCATCTGCAAAAAGTGATCTTAGTTACGAGAGGTATGGAAGCGGTAGTATGGACAGCTCTGCAGGCAAATCCACTCTTGTTATTTAAAGAAATACTCTAAGATGTTCTCTAAACTGCCTCCATTGTTCGTGTATGTGTGCGTGCACGCGCGTGCGCGCGTGCTGTGTTTTAAGATTAAGAATAGAGGGAGAAGAGAGGTTGGAAATCAGTACCTCCCAGTTTTGCTTTCAAAGTAAGTTCTTGTGATTCACCAAATTCAGAAAATGAAGTTTGATAAATATAGCAACTTGTTCATTCTTTTTCAAATTGCTTTTATCTAGAAACTATGGTAGAGGAAGAACTTAATACTTCCCAGGAGGAAATAATTGTTTCAATCTCATCTTAATTCATTTATCAAATACTTATTGAGTGTCTAATATTTGTTAGACATGCTGAGCACTTAGGGTGTGGAGGTGAATAAGAAGTCAAAATCCTTGCCCTCACTAAATTGAGAGAATGCATACAAATACTTAGATAATGAACAAAATTAACTTGGCATTGGAACATGAGAAAGGAAGAACTGTCTCACAGGTATTGTTAACACATGTTTGGATAAGACTCTTGGCTGGAATATAAAATGGAAGAAACAATCTTCTCTTGCCTTTGATATAATCTGTTGTTAGGAAAGCATTTTCCATATTTTTGACCTAGTCTGCTATTGATAGCAACCACAGTTAATATTCCATTGCTTCTCCTTTTCCTAAGTAGCTTGATAAATTCTTGATTTACTGTGGTTTTATTGGTCAGAATATGGAAGAAACCACAAGAGATTACTACTGTTTCTCCTAGGAACAACAGGCCACTGATTGGTGGTGAGGAAAGGATGGGAATCTTGCAGAAAGTCACACTCCATTAAAGCTACGAGATTCTGGGCACTTACATATGTGTTCCAGGTTTTGGGAAGATAGCTTTCAAATGACTTAGGCAGGTTTGTTATGGGCAGAAATTCTAAAACAGATCCAACTCAAGAGAAATGTAGGCAACAAAGAAGGTAATTCTGACTGCCCGCTTATGGATAATTCTAATGAACAGAAAAGAGAACGTCTAAAGCAGGCATGGTAAATAGATTTAACCCCAAATTAATCAGACTGAATGGTACCAGAAGCTGTAGCACTATTTGAGAAATATTCTGAGCCTAATCTAGAATGCCACTGATAAAAGATTACACCTTAAATACACAGACATCAGCCCCAAATCCCACAGTATGATATAACTCCCTGAGTGTATGATTGAATTAGGATCTAAAATAATGTTAATATGCTAAACGGTGAATCAAAAGCAACATGAAAGCTAGTGAGAATAACTATATATATATATATTTTTATTCAAATTCAAAATTCAGTGATAGGTTACATTTTGGGATTGAGGAAACTTGACTTGATAGTGGCTCAGGAAAAAAGATTTGACCCTAAGTTCCACATAAATCATAGAATTACGTGACTACAAAATATCCTAGAACCACAGTGGGCTTGCTAGGGTTGTATAAGGTAGCTCAACATTAACCACTCCTCTGTAACTGAATTTTAAAGTGTCCCCACCTCCTAGTCTGCTGCTTTGCTTGTAGACTGAAATGTCTGCATAAGCCCTAAATTTCAGGAGTTGGACTTTTCTCTCTGTGAGACTAGGAAGGCGCATACCCATATAGAAACAAAGGGGGAAGGTCCCTAGAAAAGACCAGTAACTCTTTATTTTTGAAAGAGGACAGATTTGGAATCAGTTAAAAAATAAAAATGCATCGAATGATTTTGCAAATGTATGGGTTTTTGAAAAGCTTGAAATGTGTTTTGCCCCACATGCTCTATCCTTAAACACACCCACATGCACTTCAGGAAGAATTTCATCCATATGGTACATTCATTGGAAGTTAACTCATCAAGATCACTATTGTGTCAGAGCCATTTGATTTCCAAGTTGCCATTTAAGTTGTTCCAAAAAAGCTCCTGAAAGCTTATTTTCTTGAGCTAGGATATGGAATTTGGTAGAAGAAATGAAGAGAATGTGGATTTTTCAGTTTGATTTTAACACGGAGGGAACTCAATAATTTTAAGCTTGTTAGAATTCATTCTTTTAAAAACCAGGTTGACCTTTGCCACTCCCCTTTAAGGATAATGATAATGATGGCGACGATTGATGATGATGGTGATGATGATGATGATTGTGGTTATTTGACTGATTGGATTTAGGTTATTTTTCTGATTGCTCCTTGAGCAAATTTTTTCCTAATAATTGTGACTGCAAAAATACAGCAGTCGTAAAAACTAGAAGGGAAAGTTAGAAAATAGCCAGAGTAGTTCGGCTACAAGCATTGGCATAGATTATGGACATTAAGTTTGCAGGCAGAAAACAGTCTGGGAATAGACTTTCTAAGTAGAAAGCATCTAATTAGCTGTCACTTTGTCTTTCTTCCTGTAGGAAGGCAAATTTCAGGGTTAGGAAGCCAACAGCTGGTTTGGTAACCCCCATCCAGGCACCATCTGTTTGCCGTCCAACTAACAAGAGGGGATGAGGACCTGGCCTAACCTAACATAGTGAGTGTAAGTTGGAACACAGGTTTCCAATCTCTGTGAAGTGGGCACTTGCTATTTCTTTTTCACTAGTTTTCATAGTCTTCTTCTTTAATTGCCTTTCCACCAAAGACAGGGAGAAAGACTAAAGCAATATTCTCTGGCATCCTACATAAGTAAGTAAAATTAACCTACCTGTAGATTTAAAGTCACAATTTTGGTCTTATGACAACATGGTCTCGTGATTGGTCCTAGTTCTGTTTTTAGGTGAATGCCTCAGCTGTTTTTTGACTCAAAGGGTGATGACTATTGATTGAGGGGGTAAACAATTCTACTTTACATTCTTTGGTATATTTACCCTTTCTTCAGTTGATATTTGAGGAGAGGGGCATGAAAAATTTTAGCTAAATTGAGATTCATAATAAGAGTGATAGTATAGGTACCATGTGCGGGTGGTCACAAATAGTCTCAACTCAGGTATTTTAGTGGGTACAGTGAAGGGCCATGGATAATATTTAACCAGAGAAGAAAAGAGGATTTAGCGTCTCTAATATTAGTACTGGCAGCCTCTGGAAAACATTATTTGTAATGCCCTGTATTATTATTCCAAAGAAGTAGTTAGCTTTAAACAGGCCTTGCCTCATCTCCTGTGCCTCTTCTACCCAAAGAACTTTGAACATTTTCTGGTGACTAGAAATCATCAGCGTAGGCTGTAAGTTATAACAGACACAGGCAAGTTGCACGTTCATGGGTGCTAGGTGTTTATTTTCTCAGGGAGGTCATAAAAAACGCACATTTGCCCAAGCAACCCTTTATAATATTCTAGTTCTGGGCTCCTTTCTGAGATTCCAATACTTTCCCTAAGGCCAATAGAACCGTTAAATTGGCGCCAACATTTTATGAAATAGCAAGGATGGTGTTGATTTTGAAAACAAAAATGGAAATGGTGCTTGTCCAAGGAAGGAAACAAGACAAATTTAGATGTGCAAAAACTCACTGTCTCAGGAAGAAACTTCCCAGGTAGCTGGCTAACCAGATTTGCTGCATGAACAGTTTCTAAGAGCTTTCAGTTCAGACTCTTAAAAAAGCCTGAGTGGCCGGGCGCGGTGGCTCACGCCTGTAATCCCAGCACTTTGGGAGGCTGAGGCGGGTGGATCACCTGAGGTTGGGAGTTTGAGACCAGCCTGGCCAAGATGGTGAAACCCCATCTCTACTAAAAATGCAAAAATTAGCCAGGCTATGGTGGCATGCGCCTGTAATCCCAGCTACTCAAGAGGCTGAGGCAGGAAAATCGCTTGAACTGTGGAGGCAGAGGTTTCAGTGAGCCAAGAATGTGCCATTGCACTCCAGTCTGGGTGACAGAGGGAGACCTTTCTCAAAAGAAAAAAAAAAAAAAAAAAAGAACGCCTGAGTTCCAATTACAAACTGTGGGTTCTCTCATTCTTCATTGTTACGGTTCTAATTCCAGCCCTTTTTGGGCAAAGAGTGGTAAGTAAATAGAGGAAAGTGAAGGTTTTGGGTCAAACATTCTATCCAAACATAAATAACCATATTTTAAAGAACTATTTTTTTCCCATGTTATCTAATTCATTCTCTGACCAACAAGGAAATATTCTTTGAATAAACAAAGAAGATTATACTGTTTTAAGGAAATTAGAAATTGTATCACCATGGTAGAATTTAGTTTTATATGTGATTAAAAATTATCACTTCTTTGGCAAGCTCTTTTTTTTTCTTTTAAATGTTCTAAGGGTTTGCCTTATTTTGCTTTAACTTATTTTGTTTTTTCCTGTCTCTGTTATTTCTAAGTCCAATTTTAAAAATCTCATCATATATTGAGAACAGATGGACACACAGAGGGCAACAGCACTGGGGCCTATTGGAGGGTAGAAGGTGGGAGGAAGGAGAGGATCAGGAAAAATAACTAATGGGCACTAGGCTTAACACCTGGGTGATGAAATAACCTGCACAACAACCCTGCATGACACATGTTTACCTATGTAACAAACCTACACATCTTGCACATGTACACCTGAACTTAAAAGTAAAAAAAAATTCATCATATATATCTCCTGGTTAGTCCTTATTTTTATTTCTTCTTTTTAAAACTTTTATTTTAGGTTCAGGGGTACATGTGCAGGTTTCTGGTACAGGTAAATTGCATGTCAAGGGGTGTTTGGTGTACAGATTACTGATTTTTACTTCTATTTGCATTAAATCACTCTTAGAAGTACACATATAGCTACAGAAAACTACAATATATTCCTAAAGAATACAGTAAGTGCTCAGTAAAAGTTTATTCTATTAAGTAGCAAAAATAAGATCTAATGGAAGAATCTAATTGCCTAGAAACACTTCATACATTCATACAAATTCATATTAATTCAGCAAATATTTGTTGATTACTACTTATCTATGTGCCAGATGCTGCTGCAGGTGCTGAGAACCTCTCTGAATACATTTAAACTGAGGTTTCATTCTACTTACTGTGGCTTCACTGTGAATTACCCTTGAACTCAGTGGCATAAAACAATGTATTATGCTCATGGATTGTCTCGGTCAGGAATTCTGACAGAGTATAGTAGAGACAGCCTGTCTCTGCCACACAGTATCTGGGGCCCAGCTGGCAGGCAGCTTGAAGGCTGAGGCTTGGAACCATTTGACGGTCTGCTCCCTCACATATCTGGTGGTTGTTACTCGCTGTCAACTGTGTGTCTGCACTCCTATACAGGCCTTTCCATGTGATCTGCTCTCCTTATAATGTGGTGGCTGGGTTCTGGGGGTAAGTGTCCCGAGAGAGATTGAGCCAAGTGGAAGTTCTATTGTTTTTTTATCACCTAGCCTTGGAAGTCACGTAGTGTTGCTTCTGCCAGACTCTTTCAGTTAAGAGGTTACAAAGATCCACTTCGATTCGATGTGGAGAAACATAGACACCATCTCTTGTTGGAAGGGTTTCAACATATTATAAGAAGAAAAGCAGAAGGGATAAGATAGGTATTGGTGTGGTCATCTTTGAAAAAATCCAATCTGCCACAGTCTGAATGACAAGATGCAGTTAGGAATGTGAAAATCAAGAAGAACATTCCAGGAAAAGGCCTTGGTAGAAACTAACCTGGTGGATACTTGGGCCATAGGTAGAAGGCCAGGGTAGCAGGATATAAAGAGCAAGGGCCGGAGTGCTACAAGGTAAACTTGGAGAGTCGGGCAGGGGCAAGGCCACGGAACACTGAGAACTGCCTCTGCTTTAGGCAAAAGGTAAAGAAGACCAGAATTGTCTTGGGGATCATTCATCCCTTGTGGGAATCTCTTACTATTGCTTTGGTCAGTTTGACAATTTGGGCCTATATTTCTCTAGATTCTCATAGCACTCTTCTTAGCAGTGCTTTCATCTGAAATTCTCACTGGTCTAAATTTTTCCCTTACTAGACATGGGACACTGTGGGGTAGGGTGGGGAATATAAAAAACCACTTGATTTCTCCAGCTTTTCAAGGGCCTTTTAATCTATTTGAATAAATTCGGGTGCACACACACACACACACACACACACAGATGTTAATTTAAATATGAATACAAGTTGTGTCAAATATGCAGTAAGAACCACATGTGCTTCAGAAGTCAGAAAAAGAAGAGATAATCAAATATCTAATGAAAAAGAATTCATTGCAGTAGGTCTAAAGGAAAATATTGTACATCTATCTGCATCAATGGTTAAAACTTCGATTTTTAGAAATAGAAAGAAATGCCATAGACAAAATAAAAAGATGAATGATAAACTAGAAAAAAATTCACTGCACACATGACAAAGGCCACTCTTAGATAGAGATAGCTTATACCATTCACTGCACAAAATTGAAAAATTAAAAAATGAGCAAAAGTACAAAGCAGAAGCTCACAGAAAGGAAAATATAACCAATAATCATGAAAAGATGTTCAACCTCATCAGAATAAATAAAATAAATCACTTTCACCAAATTTACAATGTTGACATTTGGTAAAACTCAGCATTGGTGAGTATGTGGGAAATATCAGCACTGTTGTAAACCGTTGGTATAAACTTTTTCAATGGAAACTTGGCAATATTTGGTATTTAGCATTTAAAATGAGTATTTTCTTTGCTTTGGCATTTCACTGTTTGAAAATAATCTTATGGTTATACTTACTCCTATATGCAGTAATGTATGTTTGAAGATATAAATTTTTATAGTATTTGCTTATTTTTATAATAGCAAAAAATTAAAATTACCCAGATAACCTTCATTAGGGGACCAGGTTTATAATTGTAGCACATTCAGAGGAGTATGAACCCTGAAATATCATGCAGAGAGTAGAAAATTAAACAGTGCTGAGAAACAGAAGTATAAACACCAGCCAATTCATAGATTATTATATAGAGCAAAAAAGTGGGGGACAAGGGAAGAATATGACATCACAGTGACAAATTCTTCACAAAAGGTGACAGATTTGCACTAAAGAGCAATGGGATATTTATAAACAAGATATCATGTTATTAGTGACCTATTTGTATCTCATTGGTTTTCTAAACTAAAGAACATTTAAAATCTCAGACTTAAAATTTCTATCTAAACATAACAATTGTAAGCACATTATTCGTGATACTTGCTCCCTTCAAAATGCAGGCATAGTTGTAACTTTGTAAAGCATGGGAAGGCAAAAGATAGAAGTCTACAAATCTTGAAGGCCCAAGTAGACTCCAAGTAGGAATGATCATGTTTTCTTGCTGAACTCAGTTCTTTCC
Organism: Mandrillus leucophaeus; assembly: GCF_000951045.1. NCBI lineage: Eukaryota > Metazoa > Chordata > Mammalia > Primates > Cercopithecidae > Mandrillus > Mandrillus leucophaeus. The sequence continues at coordinate 1,138,192 of NW_012104732.1, read as the reverse complement.
ATCCACCCTATCCCCATCCTTTCATATTCCCAACACCCCCACAATTGAAACGAGGGAGTAGACTTGTGAGGTGTCTGTCTCACAATTCAGTGATGAATTCGGTCTGCCTCATTTCAGTGATGTCTGCTACTGAAATTAGGGTAGAGTACTTTTGCAATTATAGCTTGGAATAGAATTTTCTCAAAGGTGGAAATTTTTTAGATTTGAGAAGAGGAGTCAAAGAGGTAAAACAATGTTTTATGACTTTTTGACTTTAAATTGAGAGTATTACTTATAGCCTATGCTTTGGCACACCCAGCCAGCAAGGATGGCAAACAGTATAATTTGAGGGGCACCAAAGAACCTAAGATATAACAGCATATCAGTGCTTGACATTCCCCCCAATAACTTCACTACCTAAGGACCTTGTAGAGACAGGGTCAGAAGACATATAGTATTCTTCTTTAATTTTAAGATCAAAATAAATGCACATGATAGAAGGCATGTGATAAAAACGAAAATTCTTTCTAATTCTTTCAGAATTCTATACTTCAAAGGCTACCATTAACGTTTCATAAACTGTATATCCTTCCAGAATTGGATTATGTACATTTTATATATTTAACAGTATATGAACTGGTGGTCATTTACCTACCTCTTTCTCACTAAGAAAGTTTTTAGTTGTTCTTTAGTTTTCCTATTTAAAAAAATTCAATGATAAATGTCTGTCTTCCACACCCATATGCATGCACATACACATTCTATGGCAGTTAAGAGCAAAATTCCAAGTTAAACAGAATACCAAGGACAATCTGGAAGGGAAAAAGCGCACAAAGGTAGAAGGCAGCTTTTGGATTGAAAAAAAAGGATCCATGGCTTTACTCTTTTTTTTTTTTTTTTTTTTTTAAATTTTGTTTTAAGTTCTGGGGTACATGTGCAGGATGTGCAGGTTTGTTTCATAGGTAAACATGTGCCATGGTGGTTTGCCGCACCTATCAGCCCATCACCTAGGTTTTAAGCCCTGAATGCATTAGCTACTTATCCTTATGCTCTCCATCCCCCTGCCCCTGAGACAGGCCCCAGTGTGTGTTGTTCCCCTCCCTGTGTCCATATGTTCTCATTGTTAAGCTCCCACTTATGAGTGAAAACATGCAGTGTTTGGTTTTCTGTTCCTCTGTTTGCTGAGGATGATGGCTTCGTCTATGTCCCTGCAAAGGACATGATCTCATTCCTTTTTTATGGTTGCATAGTATTTCATGGTGTATATGTGCCATATTTTATTTATCCAGTCTATCATTGATGGGCATTTGGGTTGATTCCATGTCTTTGCTATTGTGAATAGTGCCACAATAAACATTCACGTGTATGTATCTTTATAACAGAATGATTTATATTCCTTTGGGTATATACCCAGCAATGGAATTGCTGGATCAAATGGTATTTCTGGTTCTAGATCCTTGAGGAATCACCACACTGTGTTCCACAATGGTTGAACTAATTCTCACAGGCTTTTCCAAAGCAGCTGGTGTAACCACCTTCTTCATCCTCTTTTTTACTTCCTTGAGCCATTGTGGGGATTTCTTCCCTTGGCTCCTTTACAGATGAGAGTTCTTTACTCATACCTTGGCAGCATCTATTGAAAATAAAATGTCACCCTATGGCCCAGCAGTAACATCTCTAGGTATCTATCCTTGTAATCTTTTGCCTTTGCACAGGGGACCACGATAAGGACATTCAGTGCTGCATGGCTTTTAAGAGGCCCAAAGTGGAAATGACCTTTAGATCTTATGGAATGGGAATAGCTAAATAATTATGGTGAAATGATAAGAGGAAATGCCATACAGTACTTAAAATGGATGACTAAACGTGTATCAATATGATAGATGTCCCAAACATATTTTGCACTGAAAATAGCAAGTTGCAGAACAGTATGACACCATTAATGCAAAACACCTAAACCCATATTATATGTTTTATGTGAATTATGAATATGCATATTGTGTGCATGTAAAAGTGTGTGTGTGTGGGGGGGGACCTCATTACCTCTGGGAATATGGGGAAGGGATTAGGATGAGGAGATTGGTCAAAGGGGATCTTAGCTATATCCACAATATTCTAACTTTTAAAAGTAGAATTGAGTCATACAAATTACTTATGGAATTAAATATCTAAAGAATTATTAGATTTCTGCCTTTACGGAATGTCTGGATAGGGTAAAATAATCAAACTGGGTTCTGTGGAACACTTGGGCTCTGTCAAACATCAATGGGTATTTGTTGATTTCTAATGTCATTAATCATATAGAGGTCACAGAATAAAATAGAATTAGCACTGGACTCAGAGGGATCAGAAAACTCAAACTTTCCTTCCATCCTCACTTTCTGCCAGGGAGCTTGTCAAAGATGGAATGGCTCTAAATGACTCTATAGCAGCTTTCCTTTCTTTTAGCAGTGTTATAATATTTTGTTAAATATATGTCTTTAGATTTTAGGACTTTGTTTCAGGCCTTTGTAAATAAGAGGATAGGTGGGAGAGGTAAAGAATGTATTCTTTCTGCCATCTACATATAAACTCAGAATCTTTGTGACCTAGTAAAGGTTCAAAGAAGCCTGCCAATGGCCTATTTGCAATATTAAAAGATGAGATGAGACCTAACAGGACCTAGCAGATGACATCTATCTTCTCTCTTGATAAGCTCTCCTCCATTCTCTCCCATTTCATGATACAGGAAATCATGCTGTGTGACAGGAGTAGGTTGGAATTGGAGGAAGAGATCTCAGGCAGTTGTTATCAGTTTGGGGCTCTGTAAATTCTTTGGGAAAACTTCTCTGGGTCAGGTTAATTCCAGGACTCTCAAGGCAGTGGAGGGAGGATGCCATGAGGTCAATGAAATCCCTTGAGATTCTACAGGTCTCAGCGTTCTATATTTTTAATTTTATGCCCCAGAATCGAGGGGACATGGCCATGGGAGAATGTGGCTTTATAGCCATAATGGTAATCTCCTCCTCAAAAACATTTGGGTGCTCAAATAAGGAAACACTGTGTAAAACGAAGTTAATATGTGTCTGTACTGCAGGACTCTTCATAGCCTTTAAAATGCCAGTCCACCCAGGGACTCTCCAAAATTAGGGTAGCATATGCAATGGGTTTCTACATGTGTTTGATTTTTTTTCTCTTCCCTCCTTACCTACCCCTGTAGTAAATAGCACATATGGAATACGGGATGGTAAAAGGCAGAATGAGAAAGTGCTACCTCATCTTAGTGAAGTTCAGTGAAGTTCTCAAACTGCTATGATGGTTAATTTTATGTGTCAACTTGACTGGACCATGGGATGCCCAGATATTTGGTTAAACATTATATCTTGGTGTGTCTGTGAGTGTGTGTCTGGATGAGATTAGCATTTGGATCAGCAGACTGACTAAAGCAGATTGTCCTTTCCAGTATAGGTGGGCTTCACCCAATCTGCTGAGGACCTGAATAAAAAGGTGAAGCAGGGAGAATTCACTCTCTTTGCCTGAATTTTTGTGCTGGGACACTGGTATTCTGCCCTCAGACAGGGACTCACATTATCCTTGTATGATCAGTGCTCCTGGTTCTCAGGCCTTTGGACTTGGACTGAAAGGTCGTCACAGGTGTTTCTGAGTCTCCAGTTTGAGATGGCAGATTGTGGGACTTCTCAGCCTCCATTATTCAATAAGCCATTTCCTTATAATAAATCTTATATATATTTATATTTTATTGCTTCTGTTTCTCTGGAGGACCCTGCCCAATACACACCAACTAAAAGGGATGCTTACTGGACTCCATACTGGGTTCTCACACTTACTATAGCAAGAAAAGAGTAGAGATTATGAGTAGCTTTGCTAGTAAGAGCCTACAATTCCATCATATAAAGCCTACTGTCAATTCAAGCTGAAGTACCATGCCATTGGTATGTGCTGCCACCACCAAGTTGGCTCTCACAGGGACTGGCACACAGCCACACACATCCCTGCAATCATGACCTTTGATAGTGAGGTGAGGAGTTGGATAACCAGGCGACATCTCTGCTCCAGCCAGAGATGACTGGAGGCAATTCATGGTGAAGTTGGATGAAGATAAAAATTCAGGTTTGGGGAGTTTGTGGGCATTTAGGAGATTCTGTTATCCTCTTTCTTGATTTCTTGGAGGACAGTGTCATCTTAACCATAACTGACGTCTGTCTGAGCTGCTTGGGAGTCCATGATGATAAATTACTGAAAAGACTGAAGCAATTATCCAGTTAATTTAGGTTGAGCACCTATATTATCTTCAACACCACAAAAATGTTCTTCTCCTAGCAGGAGATCTCCTCTATTAATATTATGATTGCCTAATAAAAAATGTGACGTAAAGCAGAGGGCAGCTACGTCTACACGTGCTTGCTGATGAGGAACAGCACACACAAATGGTGACAGGTAATGATTAACTTAAAGTGTCTAAATACGTCTGAGCCCTGCTGAATAAAATGCTTAAATCTAAGAATGGTTGTCGGTGCAGGAAGGGTGTGTGGAGTATTTCCAATGTCTCCTTTCTCTTACAGTAGCCTATGCTAGATGAAACTACGCGTTCAAGATTCCACTGCTGCGTCAGTGCTGTGACATGGTTGGGAGCACAGGCTTTGAAGTCAGGAGCCCGAGGCCAGGTCTCAGGTGTGCTGTGTCCTAGTTGTGCATGTTTGGGCACTGGGCAGGTTTCTTGTAAGAATCAAGAGTAAGTGCAAGAATGTTAAGTGCTAAGCAACGTGCTGGGCATGGAGTGAGTGCTCAGTAAATTAAAGCTGTTATCATCACCATCACCATCATCATCACCATCACATCATCAACATGATCATATTTACACCCAACAGCTGGGACAGGTGCATAAGAAATAATTTGGCTTCTAGTTTGAAAGAACTATGAAATAGGATCTATACACAGATACATCCTAGTTAACTATGGGGAAGTGGTGTTTCCTTAAAAGTTTCAGAAAGAGTTCTTCAAAAAAGTTGGGCTTTGGTGGTTTAGTTGTGGAATGGTGGTGAGATGGGGAAAGGACATAGGTTGTGCATTCACAAAGTCGGGTTTGAATTCCAGCTTCACTCCTCACCAGGTAAGTGACCTCAGGCTTTACTTTCCTGAGCATCAATGGCTTTATCTACAAAATGGGACAATGGGCCAGGTGTGGTAGCTCATGCCTATAATCCTAGCACTTTGGGAGGTCAGGATGGGAGAATTGCTTGAGACCAGGAGTTTGAGAGCAGCCTGGGCAACATAATGAGACCCTGTTTCTACAAAAAATTAAAAAGTTAGCTCAGCATAAATTAAAAAGTTATGCATCAATTAAAAAGTTAGCAGCATAGTCCCTGCTACCTGGAAAGCCAAGGCAGGATTGCTTGAGTCTAGGAATTTGAGGTAGTAGTGAGCTATGATTATGCTACTGCACCCAGCCTGGGTGTCAGAGTGAGACCCCATCTCTAAAAAATAGAAATAAATAAAAAACAAATGAATGAAGCAGGGATACCAATTCCTGGGCTTCAGGGAAGATTGTCAGATAACATTTGAACAGCATCAGGCACATACAGGTTCAATAACAGCTGGTTCTAATATCCAATAGAGACTGGGCAAGCTCTTGTGAACTTCAGGGGAGCATTTTAATCTGCCTTTACAACATGAAACACCCAGCTAAAAGGTGGCTGGATCTAGTATTTCAGTTAACTTAACCAGCACAGCCAAATCACAGCTTAGTTGCTGGGAGCTATGGTGTCACTTAACAGAAAAACCCATAATGATATAACAGAGCCAAGAAAATCTTCTGAGACATAGAAGTCACTCTGCCAATACAAGGTATCATTATAGAGGTGAATTCCTAAAACAGGCCAGATCTGTGACTCCCTGGTGCCCCTGCCAGAATTGATCTCGAAGTGGTAGATTACAACAGCTAGGGTACATCTACAAGCTGCCTGGGACTTTCTTGTCTTCTCCTCACAGTCAAAATGGCTTCCTGGCTTGGTTCCACCAGCTTTGCCTTCATTCCTACACCAAGAGTCATGACTGCAGCATGCCTTCAGGATGACTGTGTATCATGGGCTTTGGCTTCCACATCTCAGCTCCCAGCCAGTCCTCCCAGGGGCTTGGAATGGCTTCTGCTCCGGCTTGGCCAGCCTGCTGGGGGAAGGACCCAGGAAGAGGGCAGGAATGTGGAGGTGGCCTGCAGGGGACACCCCTATCTGAGGAAGCATCTTGGGAGAGTGGCAATATCTGAGCAAATGGGGAAGAGCAGAACTGGCTGCCTTGAAGTTCTGAGGGGGACAAAGAGGTTGCTGTAGCATTTGTAAAGTCAAAACCTGGAATCAACCGGAATGCTCACGAATAGGAGAATGGTTGACTAAATGAGGATGTATCTGTGCTATTGTAGAATTACCTAACTGTTACAGAGGGAGTCAGAGCTCAGTCCTTTCACTCAGAGGAATGTCAGTGCTATTAGGAAAACAAAGTGCAGAGCAGTATATGTGAAACCACATCCATATGTGTACAAATAAGAATGGCTTCCCTTTATTATCTATTGTATGCCAGGGACTGTGCTAAGTGCTTCTAACTAATGCGTTAACAATTTGAATCTCACAACAACCTGATATACGTATTAGACGTTTCCCTGGAGAACTGAAGACATTTAGTAGAAGGAGGCAGATGGTAAAAACCTCTCTATACATACTCTCTTTCATTTGCTTTCAAGTGTATGTGAACTGTTGAACTTGTTTGGCTGTGTCTGTACCATTACTGAATTTAATTTGTGTTGTCTGACAGCTTTTCAAAGAAAACACCTTCACTGAATCCTCAGGGCCCACACATAACATACACTAAAAACCAAACAGAAATAAGGTCCTACTCACCACAGACTACCAAGAAAAGCCTTTTTCTCCAAAAGTACATTTTTGAGGCCTTAGGTGAAATATACACTGCCTAATAAAACCCATACTTGAGTGGAGGGTAAAGGCAGGAAAAAGACAGGCAGAACAAACAACTCATTTTCCAAGAGTTCAATTTCAAATTTTTAAAAATTGTACCCATAGCTGGCTATGTTAAAATGTCCTTTTAGATAAAATAAATTGGTATAAATCCAAAAGGGTCAGACAGTATCTGTTAATTATTATTATTTACAAAATACTGGAAGTATACAGGGAGCTTCAGGGCCATGTACAGGTTACAGTTTCTCCCTTGAAGGGTTCTATTTGTTTATAGATGAATTCAATACCCAAGAAAGCAGGTCTGCCTGTGGATTTATCAAATACCATATTTCAATGGGGTATGGGAATGTGACAGTAATTCTGAACTTAGGTAAGTTTTATAGATTAATTTCAGTACAAAAGAGAAATAGTTTAAGTTACTCCCAATGATAGAAAAGCAACATTTTGTCTGTGTAAAACCTTCAGACTACACAAAAAAAATGTACAACATGTTAGAACATAAAAATTACCCTTAATACTACTCTTGGAGATAATTTCTAACATTTTTGTTAGATTTCTATTCATCGGATAGTGCCTGTTAATTATTATTATTTGTAAAGTATTGAAAGTGTACAGGGAGCTTCAGGGCCATGTATATGATATGATTACTCCCTTGAAAGGCTTGACTTCAAAGGTTTTCAGCAGCTATCGGACAGTAAGTTTGAAGATCTACTTAAAGTGGATAAATTCCTAGAAAAAAGATGAAATGCCTAAACTGGTATAAATAAGGTATAATAAACTGGTATAAATAAGAAATACATATATATTATTTTTTTGTTTTGAGATGGAGTCTTACTCTGTCACCCAGGCTGGAGTGCAGTGGCATGATCTTGGCTCACTGCAGTCTCTGCCTCCTGGGTTCAAGTGATTCTCATGCCTCAGCCTCCTGAGTAGCTGAGACTATGGGCATGAGCCATGACGCCTGGCTAATTTTTGTATTTTAGTGGAGATGGAGTCTCGCCACGTTGGCCAGGCTGGTCTCAAACTCCTGACCTCAGGTGATCCACCTGCCTCAGCCTTCCAAAGTGCTGGGATTACAGGAGTGAGCCACCACGCTTGGCAGAAATATATAATTTGAATATATCAATGAATATTAAATAATTTGAAATGATAAACAAAGATCCTCCTTACTCAACTCTAGGCCCAGACGGTTTTATTAGAAAGTTCTACTAAATTTTCAAGGAATATTAATTCCCATCATACACAAGTTGTTTTTGCAAAACAGAAAAAGGGCAAAATCTATACGTATCATTTTATGTGTAATAAGCATAGACTCATTCCAAAATTAGATGAGGATAATACAATGAAGAAAATAATAGCTCACTTTTTAATGTATAATTATATACATTAAAAGTTTTACATAATATATTAGCTAAACTAATTATAGATTTAAAGAAATACCTTAAGATCAAATAGGGCTTATTTTGTATTTTTTTTTTTGAGATGGATTCTCACTCTGGTGCCAAGGCTAGAGTGCAGTTGGATGTGATATTGGCTCACTGCAACCTCCGCCTCCTGGGTTCAAATGATTCTCCTACCTGAGCCTCCTGAGTAGCTGGGATTACAGGCGTGCACCACCATGCCTGGGTAATTTTTGTATTTTTAGTAGAGATGGGGTATTGCCATGTTAGCCAGGCTGGTCTCAAACTCTTGGCCTATTAGAGTTTATTTTAGACATGGAAGGATGCTTCAATAGAGAAAATTCATTTGTGTATGTTAGTGTATTAACAGACTAATGGAGAATAATAGTATATGATGATATCAATCAACCTCCAAAATATAAATTTGATAAGGTTCAACACAAATTTATGATCAAAACTCTTAGGGAATTAGGAATAGTAGGGAATTTCCTTAACTTGGTAAAAACGATTTCTACTAACAATTTATAGTAACTCTTATACTTAATGGAGAAACTTTAGACTTATTTTCTCTATGCTAAAGTTAAGACAAGGATGCTTACTATTACCACTAGAGGTCTTGGCTAAAGCTAAAGGAAAGACAAATAAATAAGAATGAGGGTTAGAAAGAGTAGTAGATTATATTCTTATTTCCAATTATCCACTACCACCTTCCCTGCAACAGTTTTGCACTTGCCTGCCCATTACCATGTGATTTCTAGAGCCTTCCTCTGAGAAGAGAACACTTTTTACCCTATTGTCATTTTACTTAACCATGGAATTTGTTTCAGCCAATGAATATGAATGAATTTGACAGTTATGAGCAGAAGCTTTAAAAGTCATTGTGTAGATTCGCTGGTTTCTTTGCATTTTTCCTCTGCTCTGAGAATACTGTGTTCCTGGGGCTGCTTCTTCTGTTCAGATCCCAGAATAAGAAAATATACAGAGGGAGCTGCAGTCAATATATACTCAACATGTTACATAAGTGAGAAACAGATGTTTGTGATTGTAAGTCACTGAGTTTTGGGAGTTATTTGTTATCACAGCATAACTTAGTGAGAGCTGACTAATGGAGAAGGTAAGAGAGAAAACTTTCTTCATTTGTATATGATATGATCATTTATCCAGAAAAATCCAACAGATTTCAAAAGCAAAGTGTTGGAACCAATAAGAGAACGATTAAAATCATTGGATACATCAATCCTTTTTATCTTTTTTAGTGCTAGCAATAGTAAATCAGAAAACATAATAAATAATAATATATCATTCCCACAACTAATAAGTCTATTAACTATATAGGAGCTAATTATATTAATAAAATAATATAAAAGCTATCTGCAGAAAAGATGATCTGAATAAGTGAAGAAAATTCCTGAGCTTTTGGATGAGGCAATATTATACTAGAAAAACATAAATTCTCCATTTAATCTATAAATTTGATGCAGTCCCATCAAAAATTCTACTTATATATTTTTGAGCAATATAATACAACTTACTCTAAAATTTATGTGGAGGAATAAAAGTTTATAAAGAGCGAAGTCAAGCTCAAAAAACATAAGTAGAGAATGGTCTTGTCCCACTAGATATGAAAACATGTGACAAAGTCACAGTAACAAAACAGTGCTACATTGGTGCAAACAAAACAAAACACACAAGAAACCAAAAACCCTAGATAAACAGACCGATAAAATAGGACACAGAGCTCAGACACAAACACATGTATATAGGTGGAAACTTAAGTATGATAAAGAGAATATCATAAGTCAGTATCTATCAGCTTACTTTGGGAAAATTGGCTCACTATACACAGAGTAAACTAGATCCTTACCTCACATAACAAACGAATGTGGCCCCCATTTGAATTAAAGATCTAAAAGCAAAAGGTACAACTATTCAGTTAAAGGAGTATGATGTAGGAGAATATCTTGGTGACTGAGCTTAGGGCAGGAAAACCTTTTTAAACACAAGTTCAAAAGGCATACTCATAAAGAAAAGTGTTGATGATTTTGAACATCAACATTATGGCTTTCTGTTTGAAGAAGACACCATGAGCAAATTTATTACACACATGTCAACATGGGAAAAGTATTAGAAATGTCTAAAACCCACAAGGGCCAAATGAATAACACAAGTAACTGCTGCAAATCAACAAGAGAACGGCAGCAACCCTCAGCAGAAAGATAGGCAGAGGATACCAACAGGCAATTTACAGGAGAGGAAGCTCAAATTACTACTAAACATATGAAAGAAATGAGGCCCAAATCCTGAGTTATCTGAGAAATGTAAATTAAAACAACAACAAGTTGTCTCATGTTTTACTTATTAGACTGGCGGAAGTTAGAAAGATGGATAAGACCAAGTGTTGGCAGAAATATTCCCACATATAGACATACAGGAATTTTATCGTTGCTGATGGAGTCACTGCGTCATTACTGCAGCCTTTTTGGAAAGCATCTGTCACTACTTAGTCAACTAAGAAAATGTACACTCTATAACCCAGCAATTATACCTCTAGGTATGTACTTCAAAGAAAATATTGTATGGATCCTTCAGGGGATGTGCATGAGGATATTAATTACATGTTACTTGTAGCATTAGAGACTTGGAAGCAACCTGTGAGTCCGATAACTGAGAAAGCAGATGGAGAAAATGTTGAGGACACACATTCTGGAGTACTAAGCAACATTTAGAAAGAATGAATTAGAGGTACACGCAGCAACATATTGTGAATTGTGGATCTTCAAAACATAGTGCTTAATGAAAAAAGTAAGATCAATGAGATGTATGATAGTTTCACATAATTACAAAACATTGTATAAAATAATAATTATTTTGCAATATACATATACAAAAAAGCACATGTTAACACATTAGAGTGGTTGACAAAAGTGGAAATGGAGCCCAAAGAAGCACAGAAAAAAGTCATTCTTAAGCCCATACCCAGAGGTAATAACTATTGACATTTTGTATCATCTCATAGGTCATAATAATAATGGCTATGGTTTACAGATCACTCACTGTGGGGCAGGAACTATGCTAAATGCTTAAGATACTTTATCCATTGAATCCTCCCAGCAACCTCAGGAAGCCAATTCCATTATTATTTTCTTTAAAGAAGAAAGTGAAACTGAGAAAGATTAAACAATCTGTCCAAGGTCATCTAGCTAGGAAGAGAATGGATTTGAATCCATGTCAATCTGACACTAATATCTTTGCACTTAATCATTACCCAGGTTTGCTTTCATCCAGACTTTTAGCAACGTGACACCACAAGCTCACATTTCTTGTTACGAGAATGAGATCACACCACAGTACTGCTTCATAGTATGCTGTTCAAAAAATTTAAATTTTAACCATAGAATGAATCTCCACCTTAGTAAACATACATCCTCAATCTCATTTTAAAAGGCAGCATAGTATTTCACTGTCTAAATGAATGATGGAGGAATATAATAGAATAATGGGGGATGATTCTATCTCCAAAAGCTAAACATTTAACAGGCCCTGAAAGAAAGACTCTACCTATGTCAGACATGTGTTGATTGAAGAGGGGTTCTTTTGCGCGCGCGCGCGCGCGCGTGTGTGTGTGTGTGTGTGTGTTGGGGGTGGGTTTCTTCTTCTTTTTGTAAAATGCAGAAAATCTGCTAGACAAATTCAAAAAGAGCAGTAACGCTGAGAAGGAATTCTTGATAACTATTAAGTAGTGAGGAAAACAAGAGCTACTGGATAATCTTTCCACTTAATTGGATAATCTTTCAACTTAATTGGACCCTGGAAATATGTAGAGGATGCATTTTGATGATTTGTTACACTGAAAACAGTGCCACCAGATAATGTAACCAATACAAATACAATTATATTTATTTAAGGCAGTGGTTATCTTTTAAAAGATAGACTTTTGGATGTTGTTGAAAGATGCTGAAGGAAGATGATAAATTTCACTCGTGGATTAGTCTTAGCTGTCTAAAACCAGTGATTTTCTCAATGAACTTTCTGGGCATGCCTCACAGAGCTAATTCTTAAGTAGATAACAGCGTCAAAGGATTCAAGCTCACAAATCAGTTTCTGCTAGTTAGTCTCAGTAATAACGACAGCACATGGCACGGGAACAGAGCTTTACACTTCTTAAAATCAAATAGCCACTGGCATATTTGATTGTCCGGTTAGCCAAATGAGCTATATTGGGTAAGTGACATTATCACTTCCTTGAAGATGAGGAAAAGGTTTAGGAGATTTCGTCAAGTTCCACAGTAGTGTCTTTTTGGAAATTCCAAGCTCGGTGCTCTTCCTCCTACTTCATACTTTCTCTGAACCTGGAGTGAAACATCATTGTTTATTCTGAATTGTACAAAATTATTAATTTTTAATGATATAGAGAGAGTACAGCCACAGTAAATATCAAAACTGATTTTTGTGCATGTCCAGATGAGCTTGCTTTGTTGCACACATGCAGATGTGCAAACTAGCATTTTAACCAGCAGAATAACTTGCTTTTATTTCTACACTGGGAATTTTGTTTAGAGAGCACAGTGAGGTGGGAGAGCGGAGAGTATCCATGCTGTTTTGAAGTACACAGGATGGAGTTTATCCAGAGGCCAAGTTTTACAGGTATTGTCTATTGGTCTCCCAGTGGGTTAGACAAAGGCCGTTTACTGTGATGTTATGTAATGAAACAAAACCAAAAACAATGCAGATTTCCTTCAGATCACAATCTGCTCCAAAGAACAGCTCTATAGAAGCCCTTAAAATGAACTGTTTAAATGATAATCCATTTAAAACACATTTGCTGAGTGCCCACTAAATTATTAGCTTGCTGTTTTGCAAAAGTAATAGAAATATTTGAAATGCTGTCTGGTAAACAGAAGAATGTAGCTGACATTCCATTAAAATTAGAGGTGAAAAGTATCCTCAGAAAAGAGGGGGAGATAGATTACAGTGTTTTGGGGTAGAGGAATAGGGAAAGCAATTTGAATTAGACTTTCAAGGACAGGAAATAGTTTAACAGAGATGATGGGAGGCCGCAGGATGGGACAGTCCAAGAGTTCAGAGGTGGGGCAACTGATGGCATTTTCAGCATATCCTTGTTGAGTGCGTATGGCTGTGAGAATAGGGTTCTTGGAGTGTTTCACATGTTTTCTTATCCTCATTCTGCTGCCTCTGTTTGGTGAGCATTGCTTACTCCCTCTCCCTTTTTGCTCTCCTGGAAAATTCCTACGCATCCTCAAGAGTCAATACAAATATTTCCAACTTTGTATGCCCTTTTACTGACACTCCCAAATGTGACTCATCCCTGTTACTGTATCCAAACACACCTCCACTGCATTTGTCCCACTGTATGGCAATCATCTGCTTGGGCACCAGTATCTCCTGCCAGCCTGGTAGCCTTGGAAAGAAGGAACACACTGTCTTACCAGCCTTTGTATTTCTACTACCTAGCACAATGCCTGGCACACTGCTAGCTCTTAATAAGTATCCTTTAAATAGTTTTTCCACTTTTCTACCTAAAGGTTTACAAGTCTTTTGTAGGTTGTTTTCCTCATTACCTTGTACCTTTGGTTGCTGTCATAGTGGTATTTTTTTTTTTAAATAAAAATTTTCCCACTGCTTATGGATGAATAACTAAATTTGCAATGGACTTTTATATATTAATATATCTAACAATTACTTTATTATCTGAATTTTAAGAATTTGTCTGAAAATGTTTTTGTGCTATGTGGGTAATTTAGCAATTGCTAATGCTAGAGTTTTATTTTCTCTTTTTTAATGCTTATATATTTAATTTTTCCATCTTCTTGCTATTCTGGCTAAGATTTTCAATGTGTTATTCAATAGAAGTGGTGATAGAGGGCTTCATGGTCTTAATCCTGATTTTAATAGGAATGCTTGCAATATTTCTTCACTAAATATGATGATGGTTCCAGGTTTTCTATAGATACCATTTATCCAGGTAAGAGGCTTATTTCTTACTCCTAGTAGCTAATAAATTTTGTCAGGAATGGTTGTTGAATTTTATTGATTCCTTTTTCGAATATGTTGCAATGGTCATATATATTTTTTCTACTATTCACTGGATGATGTGGTGAACTATATATTAGTCCGTTCTCATGCTACTATGAAGAAATACCCAAGACTGGGTAATTTATAAAGAAAGAAGGTTTAATTGATTCACAGTTCCGCGTGGCTGGGGAGGCCTCAGGAAACTTACAATCACGGCAGAAGGCACCTCTTCACAAGGCAGCAGGAGAGAGAATGAATGCAAGCCAGGGAAATGCCAGACACTTATAAAACCATCAGATCTGGTGAGACTCACTCATTATCACGACAACAGGATGGGGGAAACTGCCCCTATGATTCAATTACCTCCACCTGGTCCCGCCCTTGACACATGGGGATTATGGGAGTTACAATTCAAGGTGAGATCTGGGTGGGACACAGAGCCAAACCATATCAACTACATTAACAGATTTTGTAAATTTGAATTAAACTTGCATTTTGGGAAAAAGCCCAAACCCCAAATTATGAGTCATATTTTTGTACATTGCTTAATCTAGTTTGCTAATATATCATTTAGGGTTTTTGCATCTGTTTTCATGAATGAGACTAGAAAATAATTTTTTCTTCTATTTTTCTTTTTTTCTTTTTTGAGATAGAGTCTTGCCCTGTTACCCAGGCTGGAGTGCAGTGGCACGATCTCGGCTCACTGCTACCTCTGTCTCCTAGGTTCCAGTGATTCTTCTGCCTCAGCCTCCTGAGTAGCTGGGGACTACAGGCATGTGCCACCACCCCCAGGTAATTTTTGTATTTTTAGTAGAGCCGGGGTTTCATCATGTTGACCAGTCTGGTCTTGAACTCCTGACCTCAGGTGATCTGCCCTCCTCAGCCTCTCAAAGTGCTATTTTTCTCGTTAATTTTCTCTATCAAGTTTTATAAGGCTGTAAAATGAACTGGAGAGTGTTATCCCCAACCATTTTCTTCTATTTTTTGAGTAAGTTTAAGGTTGAAATGATCTGTTCATTGACTACTTGGTGGAACTCACCTATAAAACTGGATCCTAAGTAATCTATAGGGAAGATTTTAAACCACTGATTTACTTTCTTTAGTAGTGATAGGATAAATTAAAATTTTCTATTTTTCTAAGATTGGTTGTGGCAATTTTCATAGCAATTTTATCTACATTTTCAAGTTTGTTGACATAATGCTGTTTATAACATTCTCTTGTTTTATTTTTTAAAGATTTACTGTGTAATTTAAGTGCAATAAAATGTACCCACTTTAAGTGTAAAGTTCAGTGAGCTTTGTTAAATGTATTTGGTTATGCAAACAACACTACAATATGCTTTAGAATACCTTTCTCACCTCAACAAAGTTCTCATGCCCTGTTATGCTCAATTCCTGCTTTTAGACAACTAAATATCTGTTTCTGTTCCTACAATTTTACCTTTTCCATAACTTAATATAATTGAAATCATGATATTTAGTCTTTTATACCTAATTATTTCCATTAGAATGTTTTCATCCATGTTGTTGCGAATATCAGTAGTTTGTTTTTCTTTATTGTGGAGTAGTATTCCATTGTATGGATATACCACATTTTGTTTATTCATTTTTCAGTTGATAGACATTTAGATTGTTTCCACCTTTTGGCGATTACATACAGTGACTGCTATGACCATTGTATACAAATATTTGTGTGAACATATGCTTTCATTTCTCTTGAGTAGATACCAAGGAGTGAAATTTGTGTATTGTATAGAAAGCATGTCTTTAACTTTTTGAGAAACTACCAAATTTTGCTCCAAAGTGGCTACACCATTTTGTGTTCCTATCAGTGATATATGAGAGTTCCAGTTGTTCCATATCACTTTGTCAACACTTGTTATCATCAGACTTTAACAATTTTGAAGAGTCTTAGCCTTTTTAGTATATGTGTAGGCGTATCTCATTGTGGTTTTAATGACCAATGATATTGAATACTGTCTCCTGTACTTCTTTGCATATCTTCTTTCGTGAAGGTTATGTTCAAATCATTTGTCCATTATTTACGCATATGCCCATTTACATTTTTACTGGATTGCTTTCTAATTTTGAATTGTGAGTTCTTTTTATGAAAGGTCTTCAAAAAGTTCATGGAAAATGGAATTAAAAGATGAAAATAAAATTCATTTCTTTCTTTTTTTTTGAGATCCCAGCACTTTGGGAGGCCGAGGTGGGTGGATCACGAGGTCAGGGGTTCGAGACCAGCCTGACCAACATGGTGAAACCCCGTCTCTACTAAAAATACAAAAATTAGCTGGGCGTGGTGGTGGGCGCCTGTAATCCCAGCTACTCAGGAAATTATTTCTTAATATAAGCTCTATCAAGGTCAAGACACTTTTGTAAGCAATAAAACCAGCCATTTAGCTCATCTTAAAGAACTGAGGGTCCTGGGAATTTAACCACATCAATGCAGTTTTTTTTTTTTTTTTTTTTTTTTTTTTTTTAAGAGACAGGATCTCACTATGTTTCCCAGGCTGGTCTTGAACTCCTGGGCTCAAATAATCTTCCCACCTTAGCCTCTCAAAGTGCTGGGAATACAGGAATGAGCCAATGTGCTTGGCCCCATAAACACAGTCTTTTTACATTGCTAACTGAAGAAAAATGAGGGTTCTTTACAGATTTTTTAAAACTAGGAAACAAAAAGAAGTCAGAAGGAGCCAAAGGACTATAAGGTGGATACATAATGATTTCTCACCAAAACTCTCACAAAATTGCCCTTGTATGAGAACAGGAATGAGCAGGAGCATTGCTGTGGTGGAGGAGGGCTCTCTGGTAAAGTTTTCCTGGACATTTTTCTGCTAAAACTTTGGTTAACTTTCTCAAAACAGTCTCATAACATTATCATTCTTTGTCCCTCCAGAAAATCAACAGCACAATGCCTTGAGCATCCACAAAAACTGTTACAATGACCTTTGCCATTGACAAGCTCACTTTTGCTTTGACTGGACCATTTTCACCTCTTGGTAGCCATTGCTTTGATTGTGCTTTGTTTACAGGATTGTGCTAAGTAAATGCTTCAGGATCTTGATCCCACTTGTATACATTTGTATTGAAAGCTCTGCTCTTGTCTGCAGCTCATCTGGGTGCAATAGTTTTGACACCCAGTGAGTGAAAAGTTTGCTCAACTTTAATTTTTCAGTCAGAATGTGTAAGCTGAACCATGCTGTTAATTGTTGGTCCTCTTCAATTAGGGCATGAACAAGATTAGTTTTTTCCTGTCAAATTGATATGGATGGTTTGCTGCTGCAGGCTTCATCTTCAAAATTGTTTTGTCCCTTCTTAAATTGTGTTATCCATTCATAAACTGCTGATTTCTTTGGCATTGTCCCCATAAATGTTTGTAAAGCATTAATGAGTTCACCATTATTCCATCCATGCTTCACCTGAATTAGCCTTGTTACTATTTTTGGAGATAGGGTTACTATATTGCCCAGGCTGGACTTGAACCCCTGGCTCAATCAATTCTCCCACTTAAGCCTCCCGAGTCACCATACATTTGTTGTTTGTTCTTGCTTCAATTTTAGCTGAATTCATATTTCTTTGATAGGGGTTATTTTCAAATTAATGTCTTATCCTTCTTAGTGTCTAAAACTAGATCCTGTTCAGACATGCTACAACAAGTTAGTATGAGTTTATTCTGGTGCAGAAAAATTTTGAAATCCGTGCATACTTTTTTTTATAATATGCCTTTTCCATGAAGTTTTTGAAGTCCCACAGTATATTCTGGATACAAATCCTTTGTAAGACCCTCTTATCTTTTTATTTTATTTATTTATTTATTTATTTATTTATTTATTTGGATACTGAGTCTTGCTCTTCTTGCAAAGGCTGGAGTGCAGTGGCGCCATTTCAGCTCACTGCAGCCTCCGGGGTTCAAGTGATTCTCCTGCCTCAGCCTCCTGAGTAGTTGGGATTACAGGCGCCCACTCCCATGCCTAGCTAATTTTTGTATTATTAGTAGAGACGGTTTTCATCATGTTGGGCAGGCTGGTCTTGAACTCCTGACCTCAGGCGATCCACCCATCTCAGCCTCCCAAAGTGCTGGGATTACAGGTGTGAGCCACCTTGCCCAGCCCCTCTTATTTTTAATGTCTGCAGCATACATATGCTAATTATATTTCTTTTGTATGTCCAGAATTATTTATTTGTGCCTTTAAAATTTTTACCTTGGTCAATCTTGCCAATTATTTATCATATTATAAATTTTATTAGTCCTTTCAAAAAACAAACTTTTGGTTTTGTTAATCATTTCTAATTAATGTTTATTTAACTGACTTATAGTCATACATTTTTTCAGCTTTATTGGGGCATAAAGATTGAGATATATCAAATCCTCACATTGTATACATTAAATATTTCCAATTTTACTTTGTATTTTTTATCTATAAAATTGACAAATAAAATTGCATATATTTTATGTATATAATGTGACGATTTGATATACATATATATTGTGAAATGATTACCACAATCAAGTTAACACATTCACCACTTCACATCGTTACCTTTTTGGTGTTATGAGAACTCTTAAGATCTACTCTCTTAGCAAATTTCAATTATACAATATAATAATATCATCTACAGTACCCATGCTGTAAATTGATCCTCAGAGCTTATTTATCCTATAATTGAAAGTTTGTACCCTTTGACCAATATCTCCCCATTTTCCCCACCCCAGAAACTCCTGGTAACCACCATTCTACTCTGCTTCTATGAGTTTAACTTAAAAAAAATTCCACATGTGAGTGACATCATACATTATTTGTCTTTCTTTGCCTGGTGTATTTCACTTAGCCTAATGCCCTTCAGATTCTTCTATGTTACAAATGGCAGGGCTTTCTTCCTTTTTCATGATTGAATAATATTTCATTGTATGTATATATGTCACATTTTTTCTTTATCCATTCATCCATTGATGGACACTTAGGTTGTTTCTATATCTTGGCTATTGTGAATAATGTTGCAGTGAACATGGGAGTGTAGATATTGTTCTGAGATACTGATTTTGTTTCCTTCAGATATATGCTCAGAAGTGAGATTGCTAGATCATACAGTAGTTTTAGTTTTACTTTTCTGAGAAACTTCTGTACTATTTTTCCTAATGGCTGTACCAATTTACATTCTCCCCAACAGTGTACAAAGGTTCCCGTTTCTCCACCTCCTTGCCAACATTTGTTAGCTCTCGTCTTTTTGATAATAGTCATCCTAACAGGTATGAGGTGATACCTCATTTCAGTTTTGATTTGCATTTCCCTGATGATTAGTGATGTTGAGTACTTTTCATATACCTATTGGCCATTTGTAATACTTTTGAAAAAATACTTTTTTTTTTTTTTTTTGAGATGGAGACTCCCTCTTGTCGCTCAGGCTGGAGTGCAGTGGTGTGATCTCGGCTCCCTGCAACCTCGACCTCCTGGGTTCAAGTGATTCTCCTGCCTCAGCCTCCTGAGTAGCTGGGACTACAGGCGCATGCCACTACGCTGGGCTAATTTTTGTGTTTTTAGTAGATACGGTGTTTCACCATGTTGGTAAGGCTGGTCTCAAACTCCTGGCCTCATGATCTGCCCACCTCGGCCTCCCAAAGTGCTGGGACTACAGGCATGAGCCACCGCACTTGGCCTGGAAAAATACTCTTATCTTTACTACTTATTTTCTTCTACTATACTTTCCTTTATTTACCTAGCAACCAAAGTAGTTAGTTAGCTATATAACTTACAGCATTTCTTAGTTTTCTAATGTAAGGATCACACTTTCCTTTAGCTGCTGCTTTAGCAGTTATTGTTGTCAGAGATTTTAATTCTATCTTGACTTTTTAAATTTCATGAATTAGGCATTTTTCCTTTGCTTTCAGTTATGCAGTAACACTATATGTTATGTCTGAAGATGTATTTTTTTTTCCATTTGTTCTTTCTCCTCTTCCTCATTTCTCCTCCTCTTGACTCATGTTTGGAATTTCTAAATTTGAATTGTTTTATCAATTTTAGAAAATTCTAAGCCCTTTTACTCTTCAAATATTTTCGCCCTCTCATTTTCTCTATGAGCTTCTTCTGTAACTCTAATAAAATGTATATTAGATTAAACTAGTTTCCTTTGTCTCTTACCCTTTCTTTTAATATAATTTTTTCTTTATGCTTCTTTCTGGATATTTTCTTGTGTTCTCTCTTCCACTTTACCGGTTGTCTCTTTAGTTGTGTATAATCTGCTTTTCAATCTCTTCTTGAATTTCTAATTTTGATTTTTATGTTCTCATTTCTAGAAAGTGTTTGGTTTTTTTATGTCTACCTAATAAAGTTTAATAGTTTCTAATATCTTTGTTATAACTTTAGTGCCCTCTTTCTTTCAATATTTCTTCAACCCTGTTTATGTTTTGTAACTGATATTTTGAATGTAAGTAGACTTATTGGTCTGATTCTATAGTTTGTAGTTTTGACCATCTCTCGCTCATGGTGGTTTACTTCCTCAAGTGTTTATTTTTGATGGTGAATTCATTTTTTTTTTTTTTTTGCAGAAACGTCTGTGTCTGTGAGATGTTTTTGAGGCTTGTGTTTGAAATGGATTTTTTTCCAAGAGGATTTGTGTTGGCAGAAGCAGATTTCTGGGGGAATTCCTGACCCCATATTATTTTAAATCTCCTTACCTTCCCTTACCCCTCCTCTTCCTCCTCCTTTTTCTTGCCACAAAGATTTTATAAATTATCACCCCCAAACTGTGTTTGCAGTACTATAAACCTTAGGAATTCTCAGAAAGACTCTCTCTCTCCTTTTTTAATACACCACCTAAACCCTTAATCCAAACAGGCATTTATTTCTATAAGCTCCCTCTGTAGGAAGGTTATTTTTTTATTTTTTTATTTTTTTTTGAAAAATGAGGTGTGAACTCTGAGTTCTATGACTTCATGAATAGTCTCTGATCTGGTGTCCTACTCTGCTTAGATTTCAGGATTTACCTCCTATCTCTCGGAAGAAAGGGCTTTTAAAATTTAGATTCAAAGTCATCAGAAATTGGCAAATGATGCTATTGCAAATACTATTCTGGTGCTTCCTAGCCTCTCTGGAATTATATTTTTAACCTCCAGAGAATTCCCTACATTTGTGTCAGCTCAACATACGTATGTGTGTGTGTGTGTGTGTGTGTGTATTTGTGTGTGTGCATATTTGTGTGTGTGCACACAGTTGCATGTACATGCAACACTTTTAGGCATGCTATATCAGAAAAGGGTTCTCTAAATAGCTAGTCTACTTCTGACTCAAAACAGAAGTCTTTACTCAGATGGTTTTAATGTTGTTTGGGGTTGTTTAACCCAAAGTTTCATCGGATCATGCCTTACTCAAAAGCCTCCAGTAACTTTCCATCACACTTAGCATGACATCCAAAGTCCTCCTCATGGCCTGCAAAGTCTGGCAAAATCTGACTTCTACTACCTCTCCAACCTCATCTTCTCTTACTCTCCGTCTCACTGATTTAAATATTCTGGCTTCCTTGCTGTTCCCTGACTATGGCCACACACGCCTGCTGATGCCTCTGGCACTTTGTGGTTCTCTGCTGTCTACCTGGAACTGTCTCTAAATATTCATACGCCTTACACTGCCATTCCATTTTGGTCTCTTACTTGAGTGTCACCTTTTCTGAGATATCTTTTATTCTTTGTAAAATTGCATCCCTTATCATTCTCTCTTCTCTTTTTCTTCATAGTGTGTAACATACTATATGCCTATTTGTTTATTTATGTATATAATCACACCATTAAAGCTTGTCTGCCTTGTTCACTGCTGCATTCCTATTGCTGAACATACAATAAGAGCTCAAATATTTGTTGAATGGATCATCATCATTTTAATGCAAAAATGAGTTATTCCCTTTTATTAAGGGAGCTATTTTCTGGGGCATGTGGCTTTGAAACTAATGCTGAAAGAATATCCTGTAACACATGGAATCATTTATTTTTATTAACAAGTCAATTCAGTTTTTTTGCAAAATGCGCAATTCCCAACAGCTGCTTAAAAATGAGGCAACTCATTTCCAAGATGTTTCCTGCAGGTACAGTTGATGGTGCTAAATATTTATTAAGTGCCAGTGTGCTAAATTAGGTGCTGGTGGACAGTGACCACATTTTAGTCCAGCCCAGTGGGTGCAGAGAGCACAAGGAGGGAAGATGTGAAGTTGGCCTGGTCCCCTTCCTCAGAGCCCTCAGGATTCACTTCCCAGATGAGGGGAAGTGATTTTAGAGAAGGTGGAATTATTATGTGTTAAGTGTTACAATGGCCCCAAGTGTTCAGGTAATTTAGATAAGAAAGTAGAAGGGGACCTTCTTCTGGGTGACTTGGTTGTTCCTGAAATAACTAGGTGCCTCTAAGTTTTAACTGAACTGGCTCAATAAAGAGCTGTTAAAATACATTTTTGGGTCTGTGCTTTAACAATTGCTCTCTCACTTCCTTTAATTCCTCTGAGTCCTGATTCAGCTTGGGCCATAGTTGCCTGTTTATGGCCAACTGTAGGTCATTCTCCGAGGTTCTAGTGATGTTTTCTATCGTCTTGATATTATTGCATCGATTCCCTAAATCCCCAATTATCTGCTGATCTTAGTCCTCAATTTCTCAACCATTTCCTTGAAAACACACTGAGCCTTCATAAATATGGTATTTTAGCATTGTGTTTTAACTGAAACTGGTATTTTAGTATCATTCTGTTGCTTCTTTGTGGTAAGTCCAGTTCTACCATCTGTCGTCTTTGTCAGCCATTGTGGGTCAGAATTGTCCACAAAGGCTAAAATGAATGGCAGGAGGAAGCCATTCATGTGAGGTAACAATCCACAATGTAGAAGCACATGCAGCTCAGTGGGACTCAGTGGGGCATTTCTTGGCTGAGAAGGCTGTGTGGTATAGGGAACTTATAGGCTGAGGCTGGGTGTGCGGTCTCTAGTACTGCATTGAAGTTAAAAGTATATATACACTATATACAGCAGTGGACTGTGTTATCTATTTATTTAGGAAAATGTTTGAGACAGTATTATACAAAATTCTTACTATACAGGGAGACTTTAATCACAGTAGGCACTTACTAGATGGAATTCTGTAACACAACTGACTCTAGCTGTGGTCACACACAAATGAGCACTATGGGCTTTTTACATTTTGTGTATGGTACGACTACGGGCATAACTTGTCCTTTAAAGGTGTCTGCCTACAAAGGATGTTTATATACTATGTATACATGTATAAACATATGTTACAGATATGTGTAAATTTTGTAAAAATCCAATTTAATTTAATAACAATTTACTGAGCACCTACTATGTCCAGACACTTTTCTTAAATGGAAAGATGGATCAGAAATAGATCCTGCCCTCAAGGAGTTTAGTGCAGTCAAATGAAATACAGACTTATTCTCTCACTCCTTCCTGGCAAAGGTGGGTACAGTTTCCAAGACCCAAGAGGCATTAAAACATTCATTTATGGCTTTAGCAATCACATTACTTTCTAAAGTTATCATCTGGCTTGGGTTGGGTGGTAAGATACAGTTCGTTTGTTTTTTTTCCTACTTTTTGTTTTCAATAAGCTTTCAATTAAACCAACCCACCAAATAAACAAACAAGAAAACAAAAAACCCTAAACATTGCAACTAATTTCAATAAATTATTGTTTAAGCTTTCTTCTATTTTGATATATAACATGGAAACTATTTTTATTATGTGAAGAGAAAGACTGCTTTGTATTAAGTGTTTAAACTAGACTCAACCCAGCTTGGTTTTATTTATGAAATATCACAAATAGTTAATAAAAGCTGGGGAGGAGGGAGAACCAAAAATGCAGGTGAAACAACGAGTAATATGTCAATGAACTGATGACACTTCTCGTGTCCTAAAGATAGTTTTCAAAGGTGGAATATAAACTGAGAAACACATTTAGCATAAATGAATCTCTCTAATCTCTTTCTTTGTATAATGACTCAATAAACAATGAGGGCTGACTATGTGCCAGGCATTCTGCTAGGCACAGAGGAAATGGGAATCAGCTAGCTATAGTCCCTGTCTTCAAGGAACACATAATTAAACTGGGGGAGCTAAGTGTGTAAACACATGTGTATGGGAGGTGAAAGAGAGACTTCTAAAACCTAAAATGCCCATATACAAAGCTAATACTGATGACTGGACAGAGATTTTTATCTCCATATCATGGACACTAAGATTTTTTTTTTAACCTTGCTCGTGGCATTTCATATTAGTCACCTACTCGATTTGGCAAAGCAGAGCACATGTCATAGACTTGAATTCTGGTCAGAGGCCTGCCAACTTCTAGCTGAGTGGCCTTTGGCTAGTCATACCATCTCTCTGAGAATATTGCCTCATCTGACAAAAATGGAGTAGGTTTACTGCAGGAGGAGGTTGATATGAGAAAGTAGTTTACGAAATGAGAAGTGCTGTAGGGTATGGCTGCATTCTTACAGCTGGTGTTTCATCTGGATGATCTCTAAATTTTCCAGTTTCCCATCTTGCACTTCCAATAGACCAAGGAGTTCATGGATTAATAGTTGGCTTCCAAGTTTAGGATTCTAGCTGAGATCATTTGTAAAGTTTTGGGTATATATGTACATGCATATTTTTCTAGCTCCTCAGGTTTCATCAGATTCTCAAAGGGGTCCATGGCTGTGAAAGAACCCAAGACTGCTAATCTAGACAGTCTTGGTGTTTTTTGTGGGGTGCAGAGAGTGCCTTGCTTATCTTTGTATCCCAATACTTATATCATAATGCCCTGCACAAAGTAAGGGCTCCTAAATTTGTTACATTAATAAATATCAAAATGGATAAGTGCTATGATGACAAATATTAACATTCAAAACAAGTATGGCCTCGTCCCAGGGATGCAACATTGAATTCTGTTGAAGTCTGTCATTGGCTGTCAATAGGGAGAGGTGCCAAATTTAGAAGGCCAGGCTACTGCACAGTTTTAAGCAATTGTTTTTAAAATTTCATTACTTCTTTCCTTATGTTTTCAATCAACTTGGGGAAGCTCCTTTTCTCCTCTTTCTTGAATTTGCAGATGGTTTTGTTTGTTTGATTGTGTCAAGGCCGAAGGTCACTCAGTCATACAGGCCTCCTACAGACTCTTTTCTGAGCACATGGCAAGGATCTGGTGAACACATGCATCCCACAGGAGAGGGCTTGCCTGAAAAGCTGAGGAACTTTGGAGGAGTAGACACAAACTTTTCAGTCATTTGCTTATGTCTACTCTGACTAAATGTTTCTTACACAAATGCAAATATTCTAGTACTAAAACTTTCCTGCACAACTACTTGAGATTGTAAAGTCTAGATATGTGCCTCAAACATAAAATTTATTGCAATAGGTTAGGAGATTGGCTTGTCAAATTGCATCACAACTGGAGGTAAAGTGCAAGGTTGTCCATTGCATCATGATTGCAATATTGAAAAGCTGAAAAACAATCTAACTGTCCATCAAAACGAGACTTGCTAAAATAATTATCATATAACTTAACAATGGAATGTTAGTACCCATTCAACAGAATGAGGTAGTGTAATGTTCAGTATATCATTGTACAATAAACAATGATTTTTTTATTATACTTTATGTTCTAGGATACATGTGCACAATGTGCAGGTTTGTTACATATGTATACATGTGCCATGTT
>NW_012104732.1:1050591-1108983 GCF_000951045.1 Mandrillus leucophaeus | reverse complement strand
AGGACTATATTATGAACATTTGATGCCTATTGTCCTAGAACTCAACACTGCAGTGCTTAGACAATATGTCCTGTAAGAGGGTACTGTTCGTGAACTACAAGATATATTTTCTGTGATTCCATGGATTGTTGGACCCTGTAGCCAAGACTAGAACACATACTTGGAATCCAAAGTATAAGGTAATTCTAAAAGGCCTTGGTTTCTGTATTATAAATATAACTGTACTTGCAGAATTATGCTTTGACCATTTCTCCCTAAGCCAGCAATGAATGGGCAGGAACCACTGAGAGCTAGAACTCAAATCTGGCCTTGGTATGCAATCTTGACTATTTTAAGCTTTCTGATTCCCCACGTGCCTTTTATCAACCTTTCTCCATTCTGCAACTATTTTAATTATCTGGTACACGATCAAAAATGCATTCCCAGCTGTATTGTTCCAGTCAGTAGTGGGTGATGAGGCCTTCCCACAGCATTTCTCTTTAAGCTTCAGCATATGTATTTGTACTCTTCATCCTATCTATTTGGAGCAGTCCCAAATTCCACAGGCTACTCCACAGTGGAGAGGTGGAGCAGGAAGGGGAAAATGAAGGAGGTGACTGCTGCTGAACGTCCAGGGTGTGTAACATAATACCCAATTGGTCACTGCTAATGTATTTAAACATTTGTTTATTGAGTAATTTATCTCTGGCACATTAAGAGATTGTTAATGGTGTTAGAGAGGAGTAATTGCTGTCTCTGTGATTAAGTTGAAAGGAACACAGATGCATAGTTAACAAGACACAGTATTTATATGATATTTGTAAGTCATATAAATAGATTTTTTTCCTTGAATGGTAACGAAAGGCACATGAATCATTCATGGTGTTTATGTGACTGAATGAATGCTGATTCCTTAAGCAGAATTAGCAAAGAAGTTGATTCATGCGAAGAATACTGTCATTTCTACTTCCTGTTTAATAGAATAGCCTGAATTAAAGAGAACTGAAAAATATCCTCTGCTAGTTACATTAGTAACATTCCCATTTCCTGAAAGACACACAGACATGCATATACACATACACTCATGTTTATTTATTAATTCATGCATGCATGCGTCCATCCATTTTCTCACCCAATTTTAATTGCAAGCCAGTTATGTGCCAGATTCTATGTGCCAGGCTGAGGAGATGATGGTGAGCAAAAATAGATCCAGTTTCTGTTCTTACAGGGTATAAAAAATCTAGGGTAAATAATGCCATTAATTAAAAACTACCCAAATGATTATATATTAATAATTACTCATTGAGTTAAGTGCTCTAAAGGAAAGGAATAAATTCTATGAGAATATGTAAGACAAGATACCTGATCTAATGCGGGAGGGTCAGGGTAGGCTTCCCTGCACATGTGGTGCTTACATTGAGATCTGAAGGATGACTGGTAGTGCTGGGTAGGAGAGGGTTTGTGCTTGATGAGTGTGTGTGGTTTGTGAGTGTGTGTGTGTGTGTGTGGTGTGAGTTGTCCAACACTCAGAACTATATGTACGAAGGCTCCATGGTGGGAGGGAAGATGAATGTATCAAGGATTGAAAAAAAATAACAGGTAGCTGAACTGCAGAGTAAGAATGAAACTAGAAAAAACAGGACCCAATACATGCAGGACATTGGAAGCCAGGGTAAGAAATACATGCAAGAAATACAACTTTGAAGAAACATGATCAAATATACTGCCTTCTCTCATCTCTAATATACATTATACACAAAATGAACAAAAAGGAAACACATGTCCAAAAGACATTGGGGGACTGTGTTATATTTTAAACAGGAGTATAATAAAATTGTCCCATATTCTTATTCAGGGTCCTGCATACAACCACGCCAGAAAAACTCCCAAAGAGATTTAATAAAATGAAACACATTTATTTGCATCATTGTACCCTTTGTCCCCTCACTGAGCCCTTTATGAAACTGAGACAATTAAATGTACATGACCACCTTGCAGACATCAGGAAGGTACAAAATTCCCAGCTGGTTCCATAACACTGTACTACTTCAGTGCCTGGTTTAGGCTTTCATTGTGTTTATACAGCTACTAGAACCTCACAAGTTGGAGACAAATGGGAACAATCAATAGAAGCTGGACGCGTTGCACATAGAGTTATAACAATGGTAATGAATGTGGGCATTTCTGGGACCCCCAGAACAGTACTTTTGGTGTATGAGAGCCTGCTTACCCTGTTATTTGACTCTCAAAGAATTTTGATGATTACAGTGTGTCTTATGTGTCTACCACTTTGCAGAAGCATTTGGCCTGAGAAGATACCACACCCTCTCAATTGTTTTCATAAGAATTGCCTACCATCTACAGATGCACCCACCCAAGCAAAGCCAGTGTGCTCTGCATAGGAAGCCTAAGATGATGGAGTGCACATGCTGTTTATTTAGTCATCATAGCTTTATGACTTGAAAATGTTGACAGAGACATGCATCTAGCAGTCACCGTGGAAGGGATTCAGTAGCCCACTGTGCCACAGAGGGCATGCTTTGGATGTAGAGAGTGAAGACTTTCCACAACTCGTGAATGAGCCCTCTGTGAGTTTAGCCAAAACATTCATGTTAAAGAAATGGAAATCTCAAATAAAACCCATCACAGGTCAAGCTCAGGAGGGGCTGGCTAGCCAACAAATCCTAAGCAAGGGGGTTCAAGAGAAAAGGAAAACATATGTTTCATAAGCATGTACGAAATATGAAAATAATCTCCTCTTCTATAGCTTTTGAAATGAGGATAATGAAATATCAATCGGTCTTTGAGGATGATAAAAGGAATTTTTTTTTTGTAAGTTATAAAACAACAGCGTCTGCCTTTAGCAAGTAATCTCAAGAGAGTCACTTTCAGAGTTCAGACTGGAAGAACACTTAACTTCAAAATAGTTCTTTACATATACTAATCAGATGGTCCACAAAACTCTCTACCATATGAAAGTTATCTTAACCCAAGTAGGGAAGTCACAGATAGCTGTAAATATCTGTGTGCCTAGCTCTGTGTTAGAAGCAATGGTGAATGTGTGTGTGTGGGATGGGGTGGAGTCAGTGGGTGTGTGTAGGTGTGTTGGTGGGTGGAGAGAGGGTGCATTCATTCAGGTGCAGGAAAAGGCTTTTTTTTTTTTTTTCCTGACCAGTTATGTTTTTGACTGAATGGACCAAACTGACTGTTGTGGTGTCATGGAAACCTATCCATGGAAACCTTATAGAAATATCAGGAGCTGAAGGGAGGGAGTGTTGAAGAAAGCATCATAGAGAGATTGCTACCAACTGATTCCCATAGATACTATAAAAATAACTCCTTTTATCTTCCTATTTTCAGTGAGAGAATCTCACTATTTGGAAAATCATGCTTGCTATTCCACAGCTTTTTCTGTACAGATAACTAATAAACAACTTGGAAAACACTCACTCATCTCAAATGGAACTGAATTGAATCAGATGTTCAGTCTGGAGGGCTGAGGAAATGAAACTTATCTTTGTATCGAATGCAGTCCCCCAGCCTTCAAAACTAGTACATCAGCAAGTCCTATTAATTTTATGTCATAAATAGATCTCAAATCCACCTCTCTTTACCCCTACCACCAAGCTACAACTTTTATCACCCCTCCCAGTCCCCAAAGTCCCCTCTTATGTGTTTCCAAGGCACTCTATGCTTTTTTCAAAGCACCACCCTTTACATGTTCATTTATGTGATTACTTCATTCATTTGTTGTTTTATTAATTCATTCACTCATTCATTCAACAAATACTTATTGGGGGCCTACTCTGGGCCAAACACTGTTTCAGTGACTATTGACACAATAGTGAAAAAAATAGATAAGGTCCCTACTCCCATGGAGCGGACATTCGAATGGGCAAAGACAGGTATAAGCAAATAAGTAGCAAATAAGAACAATGCCTGCTGTCTAATTTGGAAGACAGACATTCAATCCATTATTCCCTCAGCACCCAGTATGAACTTCAGATACAAATCAGACCAGGTCAGTCTCTGCTGAAATCCTTTCTATAGCTTCCTATTGCACTTAGAATAATATGCAACCTCCAAACATAACCTAATCATGTTGAGCCACTGAAGGTAGTATCTTGGTTTTAAAATATTATTAAGAAAACAAAGAAGGTATTAAGCTATTAGGCCTACTTTACGAAAAGCAAATGAACTCTCAAAAGAATGGGTGTCCTCCTTAACACTTTCGTTTTCAACATCTGCAATGCATGAGTTGCATTTTGTTTTTTACCATTTTTTTTCTATTTGTACTCAAATAGATAATTTTTAAAAAGGTTGGTTTTCTTTTGATTATCATAACATCTCTCAGAAAACTGTTATTTGACGAGTTATGTGACCTCTCCAAGCTTTAGTTTTCTCCTATATGAAATGTGGATGGTCATATTTTATATCATACATTTGCTTTGGTGATTAAGTGAACCAAAGGGCATAATACCTGCCACAAAATAAATGTTTAATTAGATGTTTTTCCCTTTGAGAAAATGAATCAGTGCTCATCATTATTGCTGTAAATAAACAAACTTACTGACATAGGAATGAGAATGTCACTGAAATAAAAATAACATAATTGTTTACTTCACAGCAGGGTGATGGTTGGGGCAAGAAGGCATCTGCAACGTGGGTCACTGGTAACCTGTCACAGTGACTGAACTGACACCAAGCCTTGCTCTGAAGCAGGTATTTTTATGCAGTTAACCTTCTCTGGGCTGGTGATTATGCAACATGTTTGTTCCCTGAGCACACGTTGTTCTCAGGCGGCCGGCATGGTCACTAAAAATCCTACCTGTTTTAGAATCTTCCTATTCGTAAATACCAGGCAATGTCACTAAAAAGGCTTACAGTCTGGGAAGAGGAACTGAACAAATCGTGGAGCAAAGATGCATCTCTTTTTCAGGTGGTACTTCTCCAGGGAACGATGTCCTTATCCGTGAGACCTTGAACTGAAGGCAAGCTCATCTCCCATCATTTACTCTTCAATTGCCTCACTCCTACAAACCTGCTCTTTAACTGCTTTTATAACTTCATCAACTTTTTCTGATCATAAAATAGAATATATAGCAAGAATAACGAATAAAGATCACTACTCATTCTACCCTCTCCCTACCTCCAAATAACAACATAACTTTGGTTGACATTTGATTATAGCCTTCCAGGATTTTCCCCCTATTTCTCTATATAGACATATTAAGTGGTTTAAGAGCATGGACTGTGGAATAAGACTGCCTGGCTTAAATCCCAGCTGTGTCACTTATTAGCTATGGAGCCTAAGGGAAATTACTTTTAGCTTCTCTGCCTCAGTTTCTTCACCTATAAATTAGAAATATTCCTGGAGTGTTGTGAGGATGGGTAATACATATAAAATGGTTAGAACAGTGCCCAGTAGGTGCTCAGTAAATGCTATCTAGATGTATAATTATATGTAAAAGTTGAATAAGGAACACTTAACTATGTGACTTAGGAAAGAGAAGAACGTCTCTACTTCACAGCTGATTTCCCCGAATAAATAGTCGGTACACAAGAAACATTTGTTCAGTGAATGAGAGTGTGAACCAATAAATGCATTGATAAAACATGGACGAGTGGATAAATGATGAGAATGGATCAATGGAGTGTAAATGCAGAAGAGCCCAGTGGAATATTTCTGGTTGAGGAGGATCTGTGGGTCTTGGTGATTTTTCTAGGAATATTTGTAAGACTTGCATTTGGCACTTGAGGCCTTCTTGGTGGGAAGAATAGAAACCCACAGAATTACTCTGGATTGCAGGGGGAGGAAAGGAACTGAATTGTTTGGCGGGTCTGTAACTGACAGTGGAGCTCCTGGTCTCCTTTGTTGTTAGGTCTCCTCCTGCTGCTCAAACACCATGCTTACCTTTCTGCGGGGAGCAGAAGGCTCCATTCCTGAGTCTGGCTCCTACTTCTCCACGTGCTTAGGAAGAAGCTCCTGATCAGCAAATGCTAGAACTCTTCTCTAAGTCCCAGAACCTCATTACCTGCTGTTTGCTTGGGTTTATTTATCGACTTGAAGAAATAACAGAAGTCAGTCACTCACCATGAGGTTTCTGAAAAATCTCTTCAGAACTTCTCCAGGCAAAGTGCCCCATCTTACCTCCCAACTCAGACCAGGGAAATGTATCTAGCTGATAAGCAACTCTGAGCTCTTGGTGAAAGGCAGCACTCTGGAATGAACCAAATGTTAGTATTTTCCATCGTGGAGTTCTTAGAAGAGAGGAGTCTCAAGGGGGCTTGAAGAGGAGGTGTGAAGGGGCATGTGTCCTGTAGGCGCATGGTAGAATGGGCTGAGGGCCTGTCTGAGGCCTGGCACGACACAGGGTGGTTTCACACACGGCTCATGGTGAGGCCTGTTTTCCACCTTCATCGAATGTCATTACATCACTCTTTTCCAGTTACAGGAAATCCAGTGAGTGCTGGCCACAGTATTTCCCTGAGATCCAAAGCAAACAAACCCGCCTCTCCTCAGTCCTGGAGGCTGACGACATGTGAGGGAAAAGCCAATTCACAGTATCTTTCTGTTGGGCCTGAGCAGCTGAGGGTGAACCCGCTGGGCAGGCAGACAGTGGGCAGCTTTCTAAGCACATATGTGGCCAGAGAGCAGGGACGCACGTGCTCGTCTTTAAGAGACATTATTTCAAGTCCATTTTTCTACTTGACAGACTACGAGGGCTGGAGTCCCAGCTTTGCTACTTACTAGCTGTTTGAGCTCAGGCAAGTCCCTTGAGCTTGCTAAGCCTCAGATTCTTCATCTGTAAAATGTGGCTCATAATAGGACCAATCTTCATGGGAAACAGGAGCATTAAATGACAGCTTCCACATGAAGTGCTTAGCACAGTGCTTGATGCATATTACATACTCATTAAGTGTTTTCTATTCTTGTTATCACCAGTTAAGATGATCAGTCCATATTATTTAGGATTTTTAGTGCCATTTCTCCCTCAAATGCAGTACACAGTACTTTTTCTTTTTTTAAGTAAAAGCTTTTTTAAGACAAAAAATCCACACTGTAATGGGCAGAAGCAATAAGCGAGTAGCTTGAACAACGTGTATAGAGTGTCATGTAACCACACCCATGTCAAGATGCACAGCATCAGCAGCTCACGGAAGCCCACTTGTGCTCCATTCACATGCACTATTCCCACCTTTCTGACCTTTGTCACAACAGATCAAGTCTTTAAATGAAATCAGTGTCCTAACCACCATCCAAATAAGGAGATAGAACATTTTCAGCAACCCAGATGAATTCCTATCTCACCCAAAGAAAACTGCTCTTTTCACTTCTATTACAATAAATTTTGGTCCTGAGTTTCTATAAATGGAATGATGCAGATGATATAGCATGCACGCTTTGGTGTCTGGCTTCTTTTATTACACTTACTCAACCATATGCTTGTGAGATTCATCCATGTTGTTATGTGGAGCAGACATTTCTTCTTGTTGCTGTATATAATATTGTATTGTATAAATATTCCATATTTGTCTGTTTTATTGTTGAGGAATATTTGTGTTGTTCCCAGCCTTTTGTTATTACAAATGATGCTGCTATGAACATTCTTGCACATATTTTTGGTGCATATATACACCTTCCTGTTATTTATATATTTAAGAGTGAAAGTGACTATATCATAATGTCCATATTCATTTAGTTTTAGTAGGTAATGCCAAAGAGTTTCAACATTGTACCAATTTACATCACAGCAGTATGTGAGAGCTCCAGTCACTGTACATTCTCATCAACACTTGTGATTACAAGTTCCTTTCAAAAAATTTAGCTATTCTGGTGTGGTGGGTACATTGCGTTATCTCATTGTAGTTTTCATTTGCATTTCCTTGATGAGTAAGATGTTAAGCTCTTATATTGACCAGTTTCATATCCTCTTTTGTGAAATAGCTTCTCAGATATTTTTGCCCATTTTTTCTGTTGGATTATCTGACTGATTTAGGTGAATTTAAAATGTAAATATGTTCTGGATACACAAAATATGTAGATATTTGTAGGCAAATATTTTTTCCCACACTATAGGTTGTCTTTTTATTCTCTTGATAATATTTTTTGATGAGCAGAAGTTTTAAATTTTAATATAGTTCAATTCATCAATCTTTTTCTTCTGTTTGGTACTTTTAATGTCTTATTTAAGAAAGTATTGCTTATCCTGATGTGATGAAAGTATTTTCCTATGTTATCTTTTGAAAGATTATTGTTTTTCTCTTCATATCTGAAGTTGATTTTTATAAATCGTGTGAGGTGGGTTCAGTACTCTTTCTCCCTTCTTTTTTTCTCATATGGGAATTCAATAGACTCAGCACTGTTTGTTATGAAGGCCTACTTTCCCTATTGCAGAGTAATAACACTATTGTCAGAAATTTGGTGACCATATATGTAGGGGTCTTCTTGGGATTTTAATTAGAAAAAACTGTGCTTTTTTACCCCTTTAAAATATTTAACTAATGGGCCAGGCAAAGTAATCCCAGCACTTTGGGAGGCTGAGGCGGACAGATCACTTGAGGTCAGGAGTTTGAGACCAGCCTGAACAACATGGTGAACCCCTTTTCTACTAAAAATACAAAAATTAGCCAGGTGTGATGGTGCATGCCTGTAATCCCAGCTACTTGGGAGACTGAGGCAAAAGAACTGCTCGAACCTGGGAGACAGAGTTTTCAGTGAGCCGAGATCGCACACTGCACTTCAGCCTGGGTGACACAGCAAAGCTTCATCTCAAAATAAAAGAAGTTTAACTTATGATTTTGTGATGTTGGATACACAGATCCATGTCCCAAAAGCAACAACTTCTTCTGTTCACAAAAAGTTCAGGTTTGAGATGAACTCCCAAAGTTCTTACACTGAAATAATTTTTTTCTTTTTCTTTTTATCACACTGTGGTGGACACTAATTTCAAAGGATAGAAGTACTAACAAAGCAATTACAAGTTTGTATGTGCACCAGCAGGAATCAGCCCATAGTGCAGTGATTTCATACAATTTATGATTGGTAAATATTTTTGAAAACACATTATTTTCTACTCAAATGTAATTGGATACTACATTCAATATAATGAGCGATATCAACTGAGATTCTAACACTTAAGAGATAGTAAATATACGACATGATCCTCCTGTGATCATGGCAGATGCTGCTAATTATGACATTCTTCACCATATATATGGTGAATATATGACATATGGGCCCCCATGCCTGCCTGTGATCATGGCCGACACTGCTAATTAATCATGACATTCTCTACTGTATAGCCCAGTAGTGGCCTCAGAATCCTTCTCCATGTAGAGCCCTAGGCATTCACTATCACCAGTTGATTAGATTTGTCACATAAAATGAAACCTGCTTGCCATCATTAACTTAGAATTTCTGGCTGCATTCACCTCTACTATATCCTTAAAGCTCCTAGAATTCTGCTCCTTCCAACATAATCATCCTAAATTTTTCTCTGAATTGTCTGTATTATGTGAGCTGTGATTGAATCATTTAAAGTGGTATGAAAGGAGACAACTGGCTGGCTGGCTAGCTGCCTCCAGCGGGCCTGCTTGGGTAGGCAATTCCTTGGTGGGGTGAGCTCAGGACAGGACCTAAGCCTCACCTTTGCAGCTTATAAAGCTTCATTCAATGAGCTGTCCCTGAGTGTATCAGGCTACCAGGAGCAAACTTATAAAGAAATTAACAGGAGACAGATTTATCAATCAGAATGCTGACTGACTGATTGGTAGTGGGGTCACAAAACTTTCCAATGGGTAGAATATTGGTTTCTACTACTCAGGAGAGCCCCTCTCTTATATAGAGCTACCTGAAAAACTGAATTAGTAATTGGAGGTTTAGTGGTTCAGAGCACAGACTCTGCACTAGGACCTCAGAGTCCAGGACAGGTGATTTTAGGCAAGTTGCCTTTAGCTTCTAAATCTCAGTTTTCTCATCTTTACATTGGGAGAGGGGGTGATAGTGATTACTTCTGAGGATTCAGTGCACAAATGCATGTATATCATTTAATAGCTTAGGATCAGGCACGTAGTAAGCAGTTAATAAATGTTACACAGCACAAAGGGAATGGGATATTTTTAAGGACTGTTTTGTCCAGACTATGGAAAATCTTTGAAATCCTTTGCTCCTTTTTTTTTTTTTCTTTTCTTTTCTTTTTCTTCTTTTTCTTTTTTCTTTTTTTTTTTTTTGAGACGAGGTCTTGTTCTGTTGCCCAGGCTGGAGTGCAGTGACTCTGCTCACTGCAACCTCCACCTCCCGAATTCAAGTGATTCTCCTGCCTCCGCCTCCTCAGTAGTGGGAACTACAGGCGCGTGCCACCATGCCTGGCTAATTTTTTGTATTTTTTAGTACAGATGGGGTTTCATCGTGTTAGCCAGGATGGTCTCGATCTCCTGACCTCGTGATCCATCCACCTTGGCATCCCAAAGTGCTGAGATTACAGGCATGAGCCACTGCAGTAGGCCTGCTCCTTCTTAGAAGCAAAAATAAGTCAGTTCATGTGATAAAGTATCTGTCACACTTTCTTTCTGTTGGATAGTTTTGGATGAATAAAAATTATTAAACACAAAATCCCCATCCACTAGATTTCATGCTAATTTCTGTCTCCTTCCAAAACCAGTCACCATTAGATTAGATAAAATAAAAGGACTAGGTTTTACCATTTATATTGGTCATGTTCTAATCCTGAGCATAAAAGCTGGCCACCTTGCTTGGACAACAGGCAGAGAGATAATTTGGTCTTTTGATTGGCCTCAGGAGATCTCCTATTTCCTTCATAAAGACTTATGAGAGGCAAGGAAGAACATTGATGTGTAGGTGAGTGTATTTTTATTGTAATTTTACTGGAGGTGGGGTGAGGAGGAAGATGAGTATGTTTCCTGAATGGCTACTGTATGTCACAAGTACTGCCCATGTGCTTCTTCACTTAATCTTCATAACAGCCCTATAACACTGATATCTTTATGCTTTATGGGCAATGTCCAGAAGGTGAATAATTACCCTAAGATCCCACAGCCAGCAGGTGGTGGATTTGAACATTTGATGAACTTGAACCCAGAGCCATCTGATATCGGAGTTCATGTTCTCTGAACTCATGACACCTTACTGGCTACTTTTAGCTGAATTTTCAGAGGTTGACATTTCTTCTCACCTCATATGGAAGATTATAGTTTGCAGACTCTATTAGTGTGATTACAAAATCTTTGTCCATTTGTATAAGTATGAGAAGATAGACACCAGTGAGGAGATCTAGAAGAATAATACCCAGTGGGAGGGAGAAATTGTTTAAACCAGTGGTTCATAGTCTTGAGTGTGCATCAGATTCAAATAGAGGGCTGCCTAAAACACAGATGGCTGGGCCCCAGCTTGAGTGATTCAGTGGGTCTGAGGTGGGGCCTGAGAATATGCATTTCTGACAAACTCACAGGAGAATTTTGACAAATTCATATATGTGAATATATTCACAAATATATATATAATTAACTTACACAAACACAAGGTCCCACACTAGGCTGCCTACATGCTGAGGAGGAAGGAGAGCTAGTCTGAGTCCCAAAGCCGAAGAACTTGGGGTCCGATGTTCGAGGGCAGGAAGCATCCAGCATGGGAGAAAGATGTAGGCTGGGAGTCTAAGCCAGTCTCTCTGTTTCCATGTTTTTCTGCCTGCTTTATATTCACCGGCAGCTGATTAGATGGTGCCTACCAGAATAAGGGTGGGTCTGCCTTCCCCAGCCCACTGACTCAAATGTGAATCTCCTTTGGCAACACCCTCACAGACACACCCAGGAACAATACTTGCATCCTTCAATCCAATCAAAGTGACACTCAGTATCAACCATTACAATGCTGATGCTACTGGTCCAGAGACCACACTTTGAGAAACACTGGGTGATTTAAACAGGGGAGAGAGAAACAGGAGGGAGTAAGAGTGGAAAAGACAGTGGGCTAGAGGGTTAAATATCCACTAAAAGCTGTGTTCTCCTATGGCCACATATCCTATGTTTTATAGGATTTATGCTCTTGTCTGTCACTTCCAGCATCACTCCAGTGTACCCATTGATTCTGTGAGCGGTAGAGATGTGGTTGGACAGGGTAAGGACAATGAGGGTTGAGTAGTAGAGAAGGAGTGAGGTGGTTGTGAACTGGGTGAATTAGATGGCAGCTCTGTTACCTACCAGCATCCAGATTGCCCTTTCCCGAGGGAGAACTGACTCTGGCCAGACCCTATGCAGGAAGGGGTGGGCTAGAATTAGAGCAGTAGCAGGCAGCAGATCCTCTTGGGCCATTCCAGAGTGAAGAGTGTGGGCAGCCAGGCCTCCAATGGGGAAGGTTCAAACCACAAAATTGGCTCTTGAGTTACTCCCTCATGTTTCTGTACTGATATTTGAACCAGACCAAGCCATAGTTTTCCTATCAAACTGTTCCCCACGCACCCCTCTGTTCCCACCAAATTGCAAAACAGAAGAAAAATTGAAGAGGAGACTCTTTGGACCATTGCCATGGTAGATTTGGAAACTCAGCTGGGGAAAAGGAGCATGAAAAGGTTAAGCAACTTGCTTTACTGCTTACCACCCAATATTGGACTTCGGGTTTGGAATTTGGTTTGAGGTAGATAGGGAAAAATATTTCCTTCTTAACTGATTGCTCTTGGGCAAACAAGAATGTCAACGAACCTGAGAAAAAAGCTTTATCTACAGTTATCTTCCTCAGTGGAGGTGTTTGTTTTATATCTCTCTAGCTTCATATGTGGCTTTCGGTGAAAATAATAGTGATTACTTTCAGGCACTGTTGGCTTTTACTGAGCAATAGGTTTGAAAGATTCCTGAGAGGCCTGTTTTCTTGGCCTTGAAAGAGAAATGTTATGTTAGATGTTTCTAGTCATTTTGAGAGGCAGTGTGATGGTAATTTATGTCTAGCATACATTTCTTGAGCACCTACTATGTGCCAGGTACTGGGGGGTGCCAGTAGTAGCAATAGTGAAAAGATCATTGGACCCAAAGTGTTAAGACCAGGTTTGAATCTTAGCTGTGTGCTTCCTAGCTGTATGTCACTTTGCTTTTCTGAACTTAAATTCTATCTGTAAAATAGGTATATACTCAGCACACAGGGGTGCTGCAAAATGGCTTTGAAAATCATAAAGAGCCATGTGAGTACAAGGTGGCAGTATTGTAGCATTTGAGCTACCTTCTCTTGGCATTATACAGTCGGACATTATTGTGTGGCCTGGGATTAGCACAGTGCTTGGCACATAGGGGTACTCAATAGCCACTTGTAGAAGGAAGGAAAGAGGTAAGAGGCGAGGAAGGGAGGTTTGAGTAGGTCCTCAGCAGTTGCACTTCAGTTTCAGTTCTTCCAGAGCAAAGGTCCCTGATAAAGTGGTAAACTATCTATGGTTAGGTGAGAGCTGAATTGTACTTGTGGCAATTCACTCTGGGTCAGGGTAAGCACTAACCTGCATTCTCTTGCCCATTGATCATTGATTCTTGAATGCAGACTTTCGTTCTAAGGTGAAATCTCCTCTGAAACATAAATACCTTACTTTCACTCTGCCCATTTCATTGGTTTGTTTGGGGAATCAAATTATACAGTAGATGTAATTGTGCCTTGAAAATTGTAAAGTATGATACAGAAAAGACATTTTCTTCTATTTTGATACACACCTGTCTCACACTAAGTTTTCAACAAAAGGCTTAAAGGGAGGTCTCGTATTTATTTTCATGGCTTGCTATGGTCCTGCTTTCTCATGAACTTGGGGAACTACTGTGGGAAGTTGAAAACAAGGTATTTTTAAGTAAGAAGAAAAATAACTTTTTTGAACACCTTTAACAGGAATTCCACAGTGAAAACAATAGGTGGTAAGAGAAGTGAATAAGAATCTTGTTGTAAAGGGAGAGAAAGGAACTAATGATCAGCAGCTAGCAAGGAAGGCAGGAAGGAGAACTGGCAACGGATGGTCAGGAGTTCATGGTGGATGGTGGAACTGCTCAGAGAAAACATCTGTGGACACAGCCACAGACTGATGTTCCCTGGGTGGAGGTGGCCTGGTCCACGTGAGGTCCAGGCTCTCCTCACTTTCTCCAGTGGTAGCAATTACTGATCAAGGACCTCTGCCTTGCTAACTAAAAGCTGAAATATGCCCTAGTTCCGTGCGTGAGCCTCCACAGGAGGTTGCCCTTCATATATCTATGGGGGCCAGACAAGATGTATAAACAAGTGAAGTTTGCAGGAAAAATATACAGGGAGTTCTGAGAACCGGGCAAACTCAAGAACACATGCGTGGGCTGCAGGCAGCAGTGGATCCAGTTCATTAAAGCCATCTGGAATACGATCCAGTTTTTCTAGATCATCAACTTCTTAAGAAAAGGAAGAAATCTATATTTGTAAAATGAAACCTCGCAATCTTAAATGTTAAATATACTGTGTGGGACTGGCAAACTATCTCCCTGATTTACTTGTTTGCCATCTCTGGTGTAAATCCTCATATGCATCTCAAACAAGCTTTTATTAATTTGTGTGAATTTCTCATAAGAACCATAAGCACAAGCCCTACATATTCACCATCTCAGAGCACCCTGACCTCTTCTCTCTTAGAATAGTTACTGTACATCTGGTTGGGACGCAGGCAACACAGTGCAGTGGTTATGAGCTTGGGGTCTAGAGTTAGACAGCTCTGGGCTCGAATTGCTGCTTTAGCTTTTCCCAGGTGTATGACCCTAAACCGGACATTTACAATTTCTTTTTTCCAGAAAAAATACTTATTGAGAGCAACCATCATACCAGCACTGCCTTCGGCCTTCTGGGAATATGGTTGCGAACAAGTTAAGATGTCTATTCTGGAGGGATTAATAACATGACACATTCTGGATCATAATAACATAGCTTAATGGCACTGAAAATGAGCACATCAGAATAAACCGTAAATAACACCAACCACTAATGCTTACATTTAAAAGTAATAGCAGCATCTAAAATAACCTTTAAAATAAAAAAAGTGATTTTCAACATGTACTTAGCTATGCTTTTTTTTCTTCAGACAATAGCAGGGATGACATATGTTAGAATCTAAAATATATCAGTTTAGGCTTTTAGAGAACAGTCATGCGTCACTCCGTGCCATTTTTTTTTTTTTTTTGTCAGATGAGGATAATAGCACCTTCTCTATTGATTTTAATCCATTACTGTAAGCATTGAATATCACTGACATCATAAAGAACAGCACCCTTGCAGGATTTATTTTATGAGCAAAACAATATTTAAGATTTGCCTCTTTCTCTTAAAGTATAGCAAGATTGAAGAAATAACCAGTGCTAGGTATTGCAGAGGCAGACATAATCACTATTCTTCAGGGGCTCTTCAGTTGCAGTTAGTCTCTCTTGCATTTGCTTGTGTATCTTTATAATGCCAGGAGCAAGGGGGTATACAAAAAATCACAAATTGATATGTGTAGAAGATGTTGACAGTGATCCATTGTTACTGTAGGGTACAATGCACTCTGTGTTTTGATGTAGTGGTTGGAGTCAATAACTCTCAGCTTTACTAGAGAAGTTGTGAGCAATTGCTTTTTTATCCAGAACTTAACCTTTGTGAGCCCTGGGTTTCTAATCTGACATGGAGCTAATTATCCTTTGTTTTGCAAAAGGGTTTTGTGAGGATTAAATGAAATATATATAAACTACTTGTGGCTGTTCCTGTCACATAGCAAACACTGAATAAATGTTAAATATTCTCATTATTGTTAATAACAGTTAAGTAATTGGGTTTTCAAGCATTTTAGTTTAATCTCACTGTTATTCTCTTTCGAAGCAGCAGCTCTGAGACTTCCAGTTTATATCCCACAGAGTCCGGGGCCCAGCACAGGTCCTCAAATGCTGGATGATGATATTTGTACCACCACGGTCATCACCATTATTATTACCACTGTGTCTGTTACCGTCACCATCATCGTCACCACTAGAGCTATTGTTTACTGAGTACCATCATGTCCCAGTTCCTGTGTTGCTTCCATATTCGTTCTGTTTATATTCTCACAGCAACCCTATGAATTTAGGAATTATTTCCTCCTCTCCCCACTTTACAAATGAGGATGATGAGGCTCTCAGGAATTAAACACCCAGCTCAAGGCCACCACTAAAGAACATCAGAGACAGAATTCAGACCCAGACCTGTCTGACCACAAAGGCTGAGCTATTTTCCTTACATCACGCTCCAGATCCATTTGGGAAATGGAGGTGGTGGGAGTTACAGATTACGTAACTGGTCTTGGATAGCTTGGCGTTCTGAGGTGCGTGTCCCTTTGCATTTTGGTACACTGCTATCATTTTGTCTCTTTCAGATGGCTGATAGCAGTTTATTTATAACTGAGAACTGACAGTTTGTTTATCCAAATAGCTCTTTGAAAGGTTCCAATTATGGTTCCGCCACATCTCTGAAGGCTAGTGGTGGAAAGGCAAAGTGATGCTATCTGTGCTGCCTGCTTAGGTACAAACCACAAGAAAATGCCATTCTTTGAGAGGAGGCCCTGACTGGGGCCGAGACAGCCATGTCCCGAGAGATCAGCACTAAACAGACCTTCAGAATGGATGCTGACTACCCTCCAGTTCACGTCTTCAGTTGTAATTAATTCTCCTAGGCAGGTCCATGTGTCACAGATACAACTAGGAAGTCATCTGTCTTGTGTGACTTCCAGAAGGTGGTTTCTTCCCAGCCTTGATTTACAATCTCAGCCATGTGGATATAGCTTCCCTTCTCACTCTGCCTACCATCAAAGCGAGATAGTTAATCCCCAGTGGCCTTTCAGTCCTTAGTCCTCCGTGATGGAGCAGCTCCTGTGAGAAAGACCCTATGCTTAGCATCAGAGAGACACTAAAGAGAGATTCAGAACCTTTAACATGTTGGAGGAAGAAATGAGATCAAATTTGTAAATTTGTAAACTTGATATTTGGGTGCCCATTGTTCCAGCGTGATTCTGTACTTTTGAGTGACTCGGCATGGAAGTGAAAGAACTTACTCAGCAGAGGCAGCGTAGCATAGAGAGAAGCTTGTCAGACATCTTCTGCCACAAACTTGCTATGTAAGCCTGGGATCACTGCTTCATCTTGAGTCAGATTGTCTGGATTCACTTCCCAGCCTT
The DNA here is from genome assembly GCF_000951045.1 of Mandrillus leucophaeus. NCBI lineage: Eukaryota > Metazoa > Chordata > Mammalia > Primates > Cercopithecidae > Mandrillus > Mandrillus leucophaeus. The sequence continues at coordinate 1,091,830 of NW_012104732.1, read as the reverse complement.
GCCACATATGGGCTGTGGGACCTGAGCACGCTGGTTAATTCCTCTGTTTCTCAACTTTATTATCTGTAAAATGGGGATAACTTTCTCACATGACTGTTATGAGAATTTAAAAAGATAACGTATGTAAAGTGCACTATGTGCCTGGCATATAGTGCCGAGTGTTAGCTGTAAAAATAATAATAAAAAAGAATAAGTGTTACTAATATTATTAGTATGTTTCAGGGCTCAGTGCTAATCTTGCTCTTTTATAGCTGTGCTCACTCTGTGATGACTTCATCCTCTTATGACTTTAAATACCATCTCCAAATTTGTAGTTCAAGCATCAACTCCTCTCCTGAGCTTCACACACACACACATGCATCTCCATATGTATCTATGTATGTATATGTATTTATATATTTTTTGCATAGACATTTAATGGGCCTCTGAAACTCTACAAGTCTCTTACTTAACTCCTGTTTATCCCCCTACTCCACCGAACCTCCTCCTCTCCCAAGCTCAGTAATGTCAGCTCCATCTCTCCTAATGTTCAGGTCAACAAGCTTGGGGTCACCCTTGACTCCTCTGTCTCACTGCTCTCTAGCTACTCCATTGGCAGATCTTGTCTATCCTATGTTCACACATATCCAGAATCTGATGGCTTCTCACTACCTCCCCCACTTCCATGCTGGCGCCAGCCATTGTCCTCCCTCCCCAGGATGACTCCAACAGCCTCCCCCCTGGCCTCCCTTCTTCTCCCCTGGCCTCCTTCAGTCTTTTCTTGCACAGTTGCCAGATTGATCTTGTTAAAATATACATCAGATCACTACGCTGCTCAGTACCCTGCAATGGCTTCCTATCACCCTGAAAATGAAGTGCAATGTTCCGCTAAGCCTGCAAGGCTCCTCATGCCTGGCCCACAGCTGGTCTGCTGATTTCATCTCCTATCATCCCAACCCTCTCTCACTGAGCTCAGCACCAAGCATGCTCCCCTCGCGGCTCTTCACTTCCTGTCCCTTCAGCCTGGAATGCTCTTGCTTTGGAAGTTCACATGGCCTGTCCCTTATCTCCTTCAGGTCCCTGTTCAAATGTGCCAACCAGAGTGGTCTTCCATGTCTACCATATGAAGGATACTTTCCATCTCTTGCCCTCCTCTACTGTCTTATTTTGCCTTATTTTTTTAATAGCACATATTCCCTTCTCACCTAGCATGTTTTTTGTTATTGATGTTTATTGCCTCTCTAGAACATAAGCTCCATGAGAGCAGAATATTATTTTGTTCACTATTGCATTCTCATCATTAGAACAGTGCCTAGTACTTAGTAGGCAATCAAGCAAATATTGTCTCCTTATGAATGAAAGGAATGAAGGAAGAAGACTCATCATGAGCCCACTTTTTCCTATCTCTAAAATACAGTGACTGAGTTAGAGGCTTTGTAAAAGGTCCCTTCCAGCTTAAAAACTTTATGACTCTGTGAGGTCCACTGAATTCTCATCCATTGGATTCAGCTCATATCTCTTAGCAAGGCCAGTTCACTCAGAAGGCAAGAGTGCTTCTTCACAATAAATTAAGCCATTTACCACTCCCTGCCAACACCAAAAATCTCATGAACAGAATTAGATTGTCTAAAAAGATCATCTTCAGCAAATTTCAAACCTGCTCACTCTTAACCCCAGCAATGGCTGTTTTTCATGTGCCCACTGCAAGTATCCCTTCCCCGGGCCATCCACCCCCACTGCCTTTCTCTGTGCCTCAGGAGGCTGATCCGTGGACTGCTTCCCCTGGGCTCTTTCACCTGCCAGCTTTGCTGGCTGGGTTTGGCCAATGGAAGCAGGAAATTCAGGACAGGAAGAGAGGGGCCAGAGTGTTTTGTCCCTACTCCCTCTCTGTCTTTCCACTGCCATCTGGCCATGAGCTGTGAGCCTAGATCCAGCCAGGCAGGCCTCGCTTCTCAGCTCCAGCTCCCACAGGGCTCCCACAACACTCTTTCCTCCCTTTTCTTGTTAGCTTAAGAGGTAGAAACGTCTTTTGGCTGTTGCTAGCCCCTGAAGCTCCAACATTCCTCATTGGCTTCATTTACCCTATTGATAATTCCTTCATTAAAGTCTCTTCAGTTAGACTCCATGCATGGAATTCTGTTTTCTGCCTACCAGGATATTTACAGGATATTAATTAAGTAGCAAGTGAGTCTATTTCCTTTGTACTTTAAAAGGTGTATAAGGGTTGGGTGTGGTGGCTCACGCCTATAATCCCAGTACTTTGGGAAGCTGAAGTGGGAAAATTGCTTGAACCCAGGAGTTTGAGACCAGCCTGAGCAATGTAATGAGGCCTCATCTCTACAAAAAATCAAAAAAATTAGCCTGGCATGGTGGTGTGCGCCTGTTATCTCAGCTACTTGGGAGGCTGAGGCTGGAGGATCACTTGAACCCAGAAGTTTGAGGCTGCAGTAAGCTATGATAGTGCCACTGCACTCCAGCCTGGGCAACAGTGAGAACTTGTTTCAAAAAACAAAACAAAACTAAGACAACAACAACAACAAAAATGGAAAAACAGACATAAAACATGAACTATGTAGGATTTTCTGGGTAAACACTTGAGACTGTGTGTTGGCTATACATTTGTTTAGAGCTAGACATAGAGATCTTTCACAATCTGGGGAGAAATCATAAGTCTTTTCACTTGGTTCAATTCCCAGACCCATGAAACAAGGACTTCTTGGGGAAACTCATGGGTTGACACACAGTGGAAGTTCCACTGATACATACTTTAGAGTGGGGGTAGAAAAATCTGGCTGAGTATTATTTAATTTGAATATTCTTACTGCCCAAAGGAAATGCTGTACTCATCCTCTGTACGGTACAGGTATGAAAAAATCCCTCTGCATGCCTTTCTTGGAAGAAGAGCTTCAAATTCTTTTTCTTTTTTCAGAACAGTTCTGCACATTCTTGAAGAAACAAGCCTTAAATCCAGAGAGCTGGGTGACAGGGCAGTGGCAGAGTGCCAGGAAACATATTATCATGTGTGCTAACCCTGTTTAAGAAAACAGATCATTTTAAACTTAAGCAGGTTACATAAAAAATGAAGTGAAGTATGACCAAGGGGCCCTTGCAGAGAGACTGTAAAATGAGACTTTAATACAAGCCAAAAAAAAAAAAAAAGAAAAAGGGGAAAAAAAAGGAAAGAATATAAATACGTTGGGAGGGACAAAAGAGTTAAAGGAAAAGCCAAGTTAATAATAAAGTTAACTACTGTATTCCTTTACCTCTGTACTTTTGTTAGGGATAGAAACATATCACTGACAAAATATATATATCTTTAAAAATAAAAATTTTCAGCTAATTTGGGCTATCCAGCCATCACCACAATAAAGACTGAGCTAGATTTCCTCATATTGTGAAGGGCACTAAATTCACAGATGTGAAGTTGTGGATAGGAAAGGTTTTATAAACTGCAAGGTAGCAGTGATTTGTGTGTGTTTATTTCACCTCTGTAGGATACTGAACTTGTGCATTCTTCAAAGTATGAAGGATTTGAGTTCGCTAAATCGTAAGCCCTCTCATTCCTACTGGAGAGAGGAGAAAGGAGAACAGAGGCTCAAAACTGGGATGAATGCCTGATGACGGGAGAATTGCTCTCTCAGCCAGATACTTTGATTCGCCAGCTGCTGAAGCACCAATCAGAGCTCTTAGCTGCAGCTCGCAAGAGATCTGTGACTTAAGACCTGGCCCGGACATGCATACTTTCAATAGAGCCCTAAGAGAAGCCTGTATTCTGAGATGAACTCCTTGTCTCCCTCTAGTTCCATAAGCAGGGCCATTTGAGAATCTTTCTGAATCTTCTGAATCTACTGTAGCTCACTAGGTCCCTCCTTTGCATGACGGCCTGTATGCCTAGGACACAGTGCTAAGGGGTTTCCTCTCCCAGCAGTCTGGTAGTCCATCTTTTACCAACAAACAAAAGCTACGTGACACATTGTGTTTATTCTTTATTTTCTCTTATGAGTTAATATAATTCACCATGTTTCTTTTTTTGGCTCTGTGGACAGAAATCTTAGCAAATGCAGTAACATTCTGTGTGTGTGTGTGTGTGTGTGTGTGTGTGTGTGTGTGTGTGTGTGTTTCAACAGCAAAACTTCTTCAATGCAAACCCTATACAGGAGTTTGATATATAAAAGATCTAACAGGCCAGGCATGGTGGCTCATGCCTGTAATCCCACCACTTTGGGAGGCTGAGGCGGGTGGATCACGATGTCAGGAGATCGAGACCAGGCTGGCCAATATGGTGAAACCCCGTCTCTGCTAAAAATACAAAAAAATTAGCTGGGTGTGGTGGACCCAAGATTGCACCACTGCACTCTAGCCTGGGCAACAGAGCAAGACTCTATCTCAAAAAAAAAAAAAAAAAAAAAAAAAAAAAAAAAGAAAAAGAAAGAAAAAAGAAAAAAAAGAAAAGAGATCTAACAAGGTGCTATTATGAGTGGCACAGAAACAGAAAAGCCTGTAAGTTTGGCTCCTTCTCACTGTCCATCTTCCTTGGTAGGCTCTAAGTCACCTCTAAGAATCCCCTTAGGGCAGGGAGGATTTCTCAAACAAACAAGATCCAGAAATCACACACTACAAAAGAAAATATTGATACATGTACTATGTTAAATCAGTTGCTATATATATATTTTAAATGGCACCCTAAGTGAAATTAAATAAACAAGCAATCAACCGGGAGAAGATAGTTGCAACTATTATAACAACAAAGAAATTTGTTTATGGATCATATAATGAATTGCAAATGAACCAGAAAAGACAAAACTTGCAATTTAAGAAAATGGAGAAAAGATACAAACAATTTCCAATAGTGGGAAACTGACCAGTAAAGATATGAAAAGATGGTCAACCTTACTAGTAATTAGGAAAGTATAATTAAATGAATGATTTTGGACATATCAGACAGGGAAATGTTTTCAAAGTCTGACTGTACCTATATGAGGATGTGGGGAAACTGACATGCTCCTGAGGGGTTTGTGAACTGGTTAAGATGTTGGTTCCCATTTACAACACCTCACTTTCTGAAAGCCTTTCTGCAGGAGTATGTGAGGTATATAAATAAGAGAAAGTTACTTGGTAGCCCTTCATATTTCTCATCATCAGCATACACACAATTTATGATCTCACAGTGCTATAGACCGGAAGTCCAGGAGGCTGGACTGCTTTCTCTGCTCTGAGGTGCATAGGTCAAAATCAAGATGTAGGCTGCATTAGTCTGTTCTCATGCTGCTAATAAAGATATACCCGAGACTGGGTAATTTATAAAGAAGAAGAGGTTTAATGGACTCACAATTCCACCTGCCTGGGGAGGCCTCACCATCATGGTAGAAGGTAAAGACATGTCTTACATGGCCACAGTCAAGAGAGAATGAGAGCCAAGCAAAAGGGGGAACCCCTTATAAAACCATGAGATCTTGTGAGACTTATTCACTACCATGAGAACAGTATGGGGGAAATGGCCCCCATGATTCAATTATCTCCTCTCGGGTGCCTCCCAAAACACGTGGGAATTATGAGAGCTACAATTCAAGATGAGATTTGGGTGGGGACACAGCCAAACCATATCTTCGGCCTCCCCAAGGTCTAGGGGGAATCCACTTTCGGGATCATTCAGGTTTCTGGCAGGGTTCAGTTGCATGTGTATGATGCTTTGGTCTTGTTTTCTTGCTAGTTTTCTGGTCAGGGTTGTTCTTCACTTTCTGGGGTTTCCCGTATTCCTTGGCTCATTGCCCCTTCATTTCCAAAGCCAGCGACAGTGGGCCGAGTCCCTCGCACACTTCGTGTCTTTCCTGCCTCTTCTAACTGACTCTTCTGCCTCTTCTGCCTGTAAGGGCTTAGGTGATTACACTGGGCTCACTCCGATAATCCAGGATCATCTTCCCATCCCAAGGACTGTGACTTTAATCACATCTGCAAAGACTCCTTTTGACATGTCAAGTAACATATTCCTAGATTCCAGGAATAGGATGTAGACATCCTTTGGGTGCTGTTACTTTCCCTACCATGCCTCTTATTCAACAATTTTGGGAATAATAACAACACAACAAAAATGATTAAGATAATAAGGCCAGTGTTACAGGTGACAAAATGGAGGTCTAGTAAATCCTGGTTCCAAGATAAATATTAGGCAGCCTGACTCCAGAGCCCACACTCTTAATGACGATGCCACTGCAAAAGTGCCTGGCCTAGAAATTCTAGATTTGTAGAGATGACAGATTACTGTGTGGTTCTGATTTCCATGATCCCTTGTGAATTTTCCTGCAGTGCTCTAATATGGGAATGATGTTATGGGAGGTCTAGTGAGATGGGGTTTGAAAGTTCTTTCCAGTTGAAGGGTAAATATGGATCTTTTTATTCACGTATTAGTGACACAGTCATGCCTCTTTTGTATACGGATCTTATGATCTATACATATGAATCCCATGGTAGTGGCATGGATCTTATGATAGTGACAAAGTCATGGGTCTTACGTATGCCACATATACATGTATTATGGGATGTAGGTAGAATCAAATATAAAATTAACCATTGTAGGAAATGGTCATGATTTATAAAGTGAAAACAGTTTATTATAGCACAGAAATAAGTTAGTATTTATTGAGCACCTAGGAATTACCAGGCACTGCATTAGGCACCTGGGGTATAAAGTAAATAAAACAGATCAAAAGAAAAAAAAACAAAACCCACAAGGGCTTACATTCTAGAGGTCGGTGGGAGACTGACAATAAGCAGCATGCATTATCGAATCAGGAATTATATAATAAGTTAGAAAGTGGTAAATGCTTTGGAAAAAATAGAATAGGATAAAGAAGATCAGCAGTGGTGGAGGGAGGGCAGATTGCAGTTTTAAGTGGGGTTCTCAGGTGGGATTCTTTGAGAAGTTGACATTAAGCAAAGACTTGCAGCAGGTAAGGGTTGTCATGCAGATGTCTGGGAAATATTCCAAGCAAGGAGAATATTCTAGGTAAAGGCAATAATCCAGGCCAAAGGATATCCAGTGCAAAGGCCTCAAGGTAGGAGCATGCCTGGTCTGCTTGAGGGGAGCAGGAAGGTCAGGGTGGCTGCAGGGTAATGAAAGAGGGGAACACAGAAGGAGAGGAGTCAGAGAGTAATGAGAGTCAAATTATGTGGACCTTGGCTTTTACCCTGAGTGAGTCATCGGAGTTCCATGATCTGATCATGTTTTATGTAGATTGGTGTGGCTGTTGTGTTGAGAATGGGCTACAGGGGCAAGGGTGGAAGCAGGTTGGCCACTAATCCTGGTGAGGTCTGCATCAGGTAGTAATTACTGGAGAGGCTGGACTCTGGCTCTATTTTCAAGATACAGATATGCTGATAGACTGGTTAGAGTCTTGAGCAAAAGAGAAGTTTTGGGTTCCATTCATTGAGATGGCAAGGACTAAGGTAAAGGTATAACAGGTTTCACAGGGATGGGAATGAGGGGAGGGAAAAAATAAGAGTTCATCCGGATATATTGAGTTTTAAAATGTTTATTGGACATTCAAGTGGAGGTGTTAGGTTTGCCATCAGCTATGAGTCTGGGGTCCAGGAGAGAGGTCTGGGCTGGAGATAGAATCCTTGGAGTTGTCAACATAGGATTAAATTCATGAGATGAATGAGATCACCAGTGGAGTAAAATGAAGACTGATGGAGCCCCTGGGGCACTCCAGCTTTGTAGGGGAGAAGAGGAGGAACAGCAAAGGAGACTGGGAGGAGAGCTGGGGAGGGAGGAGGAAAACCAAGAGGGAATGCTGTCCTACAAATTGACATCAAAGTGAGAAGTGACCATTGAGTTTAGTAATCTAGAGGCACAGGTGACCCTTACCAGAGCATTTTTGCTGGGGACGGGGAGTGGGGGAAATCTGGCTGGACTGGACTGAAGATATCATGGGAGGGGAGGAATTGGAGTCTCTGAGTGCAGCTCGTAGTATTGTGAAGGAGAGCAGAGAAATGGGGAATAGCGGTGGAGGATGTGGAGTTTATTATTATTATTATTTAAGATAGGAGAAATAGCATCATGTCATGCTTGCTTGCTGATAAGAATGATCCAGGAAAAAGGGGAAAGTTCTGATAATGTAGGAGAAGGAGGCAGAATACTGAAGTGTTGTCTTTGACTGGCTAGAGGGAATTGGGTCAAGTGCACATAAGAGGAAGAATTGGCTTTAGAGCGGAACACGGTATAGGAGTGCTGCCCATCAGGGAGGCTGAGGGAAATGAACTCTTAAGTACCTCTTACATTTCCTGGTCAAAGAAAGGCAATTCTCTTATCCTGTGGTCATTGCAGCAGCTGGAGCTTTCAATATCTGGGGGGGCTGGATTCTTTAGTTGACCTCAACATTGGTTTTCTAGCACCAAGTTACCCTAAAGCTTTCTGTTTGTTTTTGTTTTTTGGCAAGTAAGTTCAATCAGCAGGTTGGAATAGTGAAGCTCACTGGACAACGCAGCTTATTCCCTTACAAACCTGGGGCTGAATTATTAATAATACAGAACAGGTATGCACTTAAAGTCCCGCCAGCAAAACAGGGGCTCTAAAAAGAGAGATGCAGGGAGGGAGAGGAGAGAATAATTCAGTTAATGAAACAGATTCCGAATTTTGCCACCTGTAAAAGCCAGAGTCAAATTACCTTCATTTCTGTTTGCATATACATTTTCTGTTTTACAGTTAAGCATTGTTTTCAGTTACAGAGAGAAGAGTACCATCAACTGTCAATGCTTATGGTGTCTAAACATCATAACCCAGCCCAGTTTAGGTTAGTTTCCTTCGAGTAGAAGAAATCCTGATCCATGACCAGAGATTATACCCTAGACTATACAAACAGATCTCTTGCAAGTGCCTGTCTCAAGGGGGATTGAGAAAGAGCATCCGCAGCTTAGTGTTGACTCGTCATCTCTTAGTGAATAATAAAGGAAATGCACATCCTATAATAGTGGACGAGGGTCTCACCTCTTCATGTGACAAATGACACACATTCAGTCTAAATAAAGCTCTTTACTTTATGAAATACAATTGCACCAAAGCCTTATGCAGCTTCAGGTCTGCCCCACATTTCTCCACAGGCAAATGACATTTAAGTCCATGGATGGGTGCCTTTTCTTGCTGTTCACATAGGAAACATATCATTCCCTATTTGACTCTCTTAAGTTACTTCACTTGATCACATATTCAAGCATTTGTGGTCTTTTTTTTTCTAAAAATTATATTCTCCAGAAAAGGGATGGTGATCTTGCCTTCCCCTTATGCCAGACTTTGAGGAGATGAAAACCAGCTGTAGGAAAGAGGAGGGTAAACATCAGGATATCAACAGAAAGAGGAAGAATAGAGGGGACAGTCAGGTGATCCCGGAGACTGGAAGTAAATTCAGTTCACATTCACCACATGCCACAGCAACAAAGATAACACACTTCCTGGTTTGAGTAGCTTATGCCTTAGAGCAGAGGTTCTCCATCTTTTGAGTCATACCTGATAGATAATATTTCATATGTTCAACCCACTTGCATTACTAATAAGGACACTTCTGCACTGTGGCACTCAGTGATGAAATACTCTGCAGATTGTACACAGTTCTGAGCTCAGAAACTACAAATCCTCCCCTATCCCTATGTTTCTCTGTTGCACATGTTGTGGCTGAACGCCCTGTCTCCATTTCTCACCTTCCCCAGTGAGTAGCAGTCACGGGGTAAGGATGATAGTAGCCCATCTCTGGCTCTAGGAGTAGGCGCTGATGAACTTAAGCAAACCAGTTATCCATCCTTTTAGATTCAGGGGAAGGCATCTGACCTATGATTTCCTGGAGGGAAAACCAGGACTGTGGTTGGGTAAGGAGGGGTCAGTGGGGAAGAGAAGATCTTTCTCCTAGATGTGGTAGAGTGTGGATGTGAAACCTAGAACTGCTGCTGCCATTTTGCTACCATGTGCGAAGTCAGCGTGAGATAAAGTAGCAGAACAAAGAGAATTGCAGATCAAAGGAGATACAGTCAAACAAAACTGTACCTAAAGTCCATATAACACACACAAACATATCTTTATTTATTGGTGTATTTTAGTTATAGGAGCTAATACATTCTCTATTATTATTTTTTTAAATAATTTATTTCAATAGGTTTTGGGGAACAGGTGTTTTGGGTTACATGGATGAGTTCTTTAGTGGTGATTTCTGAGATTCTGGTGCACGTGTCACCTGAGCCATGTACACTGTACCCAATGTGTAGTCTTTTATCTCTCAACCCCCTCACATCCTTCCCCCGCCAAATCCCCAGAGTCCATTATATCATTCTTATGCCTTTGCATCCTCATAGCTTAGCTCCCATGTATAGGTGAGAACATATGACACTTGGTTTTCCATTCTTGAGTTACTTTACTTAGAATGGTCTCCAAGTGATCTCACCACTCTAGAACATAAAGTATATACATAAAAAAAAGAATAATGGTCTCCAACTTCATCCAGGTTGCTGCAAATGCCATTATTTCATACCTTTTTATGGCTGAATAGTATTCCATAGTATATATACACACTACATTTTCTTTATCCACTCATTGGTTGATGGGCATTTAGGCTGGTTCCATATTTTTGCAGTTGCAAATTGTGCTGCTATAAACATGCGTGTGCAAGTATCTTTTTCATATGACTCCTTTTCCTTTGGATAGATGCCCAGTGAATGGGATTGCTGGATTGAATGGTAGTTTTAGTTATTTAAGGAATCTCCATACTCTCTTCCATAGTAGTTGTACTAGTTTACATTCCCACCAGCAGTGTAAAAGTGTTCCCTTTTCACCACATCCAAGCCTACATCTATTATTTTTTATTTTTAAGTTATGGTCATTCTTGCAGGAGTAAGGTGATATCGCATTGTGGTTTTAATTTTCATTTCTCTGATAATTAGTGATGTTGAGCATTTTTTCGTGTTTATTGGTCATTTGTATATCTTATTTTGAGAATTGCCTATTCATGCCCTTTACCCCCTTGTCAATGGGATTATTTGTTCTGATACTTGACAAATGGGCAAAGGACATTATTGGTATAAAATCTACCACTAAATAAAGATATGTATTTGCTGATTTGTTCGAGTTCCTTGTAGATTCTGAATATTAGTCCTTTGTCAGATGCACAGTACATTCTCTTTATTGTTTAATTCAGTTTGAACTGGGTTTTGGGAACTTGCCACCAATAGCACTGATCCGTATAAATGACTTTTCAACACTGTGGCTAAGAACCTCTGGAATAGAGGAAGTTCAAATAAGTTACTGACAAATGAAGTAAATAATAATGATAATATTAAAATCAGAAAGCGAGGGACAGCATTTAGAAAGATGTCCTTGGGTTAAGGTGGTGGTAGTAGTTTTGGAATGCGGCCAAGGAGACAGAAAACAGAAAAGGAAACCCCAGGTAAGGAAATACTTATATTTCTTAATTGGTTCTAAAATATAAAGAGTTATTCAAGACAGTTTCCAATCATAAAGCTATAAATTCAGAAACTGTAACAGTAGAGGTACTGCTAGAAGAAGAGGCCCCTAGGAAAGCAAGTGAAGGCAGGATGGAGTGGGCAGGCAGCTTGCAGGATGTCTGGAAGGTGGTAGGAAGGTTTGGATGAGAAATGCTAAAAGATTGCTGGAGTAACTAATGAAGCTCATGTCCAATACTGCTGATGTGTTACAAAAATCTCAGAAGTCTGGAGTATTGAAGCAAATGGTGAATTCAATAAGTATTTGATCACTAACAGAAAAACAAGTGTTCCAGGCATATAGGCAGCTAGTTTGTGTGAATGTAGTGTTTTTAAACCAGCATGTTAAAGGGGCCTACAGAGAAGGTAGTCCCTAGAATCTATCACTTTTGTTGATTCAAATAAGACATAGCATCTTTTGCCATGTCTTCAACCACAGTGTTCGTGTCTTTCTTTTAAGATTGTTTTTCCTCCTTCCCTCCCTGTTCACCTTCTTTCATTTTTTCTTCCTTTTTCTTGTATGTGGATGCTGGCATTTATGTATAGAACTCCCTCATGCTGAGATCATTAATGCTGGTGGCTTTAGATACAGGCTGTGCAAGTTCAGCCTGAGTGGCTCTAGACAGTTCTTGAACTTGACTGCATTCAGGAAATGTTAAATATGTCCTGAAAATTGCCTGAGTCAGCACAAGGTTCAATGATAAAGCATATCCTATAAGTCCTGAATGCCACATGTAGGCAGAAAAAAGGCAAAGCAATTTTCCAGCTGTTTAAATAACAAGCACAGGAGTCCCTTCATGGGGTTCCTTTGAGTAGGAAAGCAAGTTAAGGCAGGATAGAGTGGGCAGGCAGTTTGCAGGATGTCTGGAAAATTAAGTGGGAAAGAAGACAGTGTGGTGGTATGAAGGCGTTTGAGCTCTAAGAGGACAGGTCCTGGGAAAGACTTAAGGCTGGAAACAAACCAGAAACATCCTTCATTTTCATCTTTCCATCACAGCTTTGTTAGTATCTAAGACAGTTGAAGGAAAAGAAAAGATTGAAGTGCCTTTGGAAAATTCAAAATGTGTCATTTCTGTCTCAAAAGTCCTGTATTTTATCTTGCAGTTCAGAGATTGGAGATGGGCAGTGTCACCCATGTCAGGTATGTGGTTGGATAATGTCTTAGACACAAAATATGTTCCCCTTTGGTTCCAGATGCTCGGGTTTCTAGAGTCCAGCAGGACTAGCAGTGTTGAGTTTGTATACTTCACATAAAGCTTGACCAAGTCTCACAGGGTTTGGGACCCTCACAGTTTTGTCAGGAAACCAGCCTACATTTTTTCCGTACTCCTCTTCCCTCCCTCCCTCTTGCCATTCATTCAAACAGTGGCCCAAAGAACGCTGACAGGTGTCACACACTGAGGTCTGTGTTGGGAATGGACATGAGTAAACATAGCTTCTGCCTGAGGAGCTTATTCCCTAATAAAAGAGTCAAATATGAATAGGTGAGTTATAAGTCAAATATGGATAGATAAGTTATAGTTTGGAAAGGTGAGCGTTATGAAGAACCCAGAGCTGTGGGAGCCTGAGTCCAGCTGAAGTTCTCTGGCAGGGGAGTGTCTATACCCTTCCAGTTAAGGTGGGGTGGAGGGAGCTCACTAAATGCTTCCAGAGAGCCAGGCTCCAGAGTTTATCAGCTATCAGGAAGTTCTGATACCAAGAATAATATTTTAGATGGAAAGAAATACTTTCCTGCAGTGGTTTGAGGAGATGGTGTTGCAAAATTTTCACATTTTCTTTTATACACTGTAGGTTAGAGAGGAAATTATCTTTCTTATGGGGGTGGGGGGTAAGTTGGCAGATTTTCTATCAAAATTAAAAATAGACATAAAAATATACATCTTTGGACTCTGCAGTTCTATTTTTAGGAATCTTCCCTCAGATATAGTCTGAAGAATGTACAAGGATAAATGTACAAGTAAGTTGGTTATAACATTGTTTGTAAGAGTAAAAAAACTAAATAATCTAAACGTCTAATTCTAGGGGAATGGCTAAGTTATGGTATACTATGGAATGCCATGCAATAGTTTAAAACAATAATACAGAGCTCCATATACTGAAAGGAAAGGGATTGTTAAGGAAAAAAGAATGCTGTAGAATAATTGATATAGTCTGATGTCAATTATGATTTAAAAAATGCTACACACATACATATACATCTATCTATTTATCTATCTATCTATCTATCTATCTATCTATCTATCTATCTATCTATCTATCTCTCTATCTAAATATATGGAAGAAAAGCACTGAAGGATGTGCATCAAGCTGATAAGAGCAACTATTTCTAGGGAGGAGAATAAGGTTGGGAGTGGGGAAAGGGATGGGTAAAAGGGATATTAACTTGTATATGTTGCTGTATCACTGGCATTTTTCCTGAACATTCCTCTTCCTAAAATATAAAAACATTTTCAATTCCTATGGCATCTGAAATGCTACCATGGGCATAGCTGCATAAAAATGGCCTTTTATGCTTATATGCTGTTGGTGGGAATGTAATTAGTTCAAACATTGAGGAAGACAGTGTGGCAATTCCTCATAAACTAAAGACAGAAATACCATTTGACCCAGCAATCCCATTACTGAATATATACCTGATAAGGTTTGGCCGTGTCCCCACCTAAATCTCATCTTGAATTGTATTTCTCATAATCCCCATGTGTGGTAGGAGGGACCCAGTGGGAGGTAACTGAATTATGGGAGCAGTTTCCTCCATGCTATTCTCGTGACAGTGAGTAAGTTCTCATGAAATCTGACGGTTTTATAAGGGATTTCCCCTTTCACTCCTCCCTAGCCCTGCAGAACCATGAGTCAATTAAACTTCTTTTCTTTATAAATTACACAGTCTCAGGCAGTTCTTTATAGCAGCATGAGAACAGACTAATACAATACCCAAAGGAATATAAATCATTCTATTATAAAGACGCATGCATGCGTATGTTCACTGTAACATTATTCACAATAGCAGAGACATGGAATCAACTTAAATGCCCATCAATGGTAGACTGGGGAAAAAAAATGTGGTACATAAACACCATAAAATACTGTGCAGGCACAAAAAAGAATGCGATCATGTCCTTTGCAAGGACGTGGATTGAACTGGAAGCCACTATCCTTAGGAAGCTAACGCAGGATCAGAGAACCAAATGCTGCATGTTCTTGCTTGTAAGTGGGAGCTAACTCATAAGAACACACGGATACATAGAGGGGAACAACACACACTTGGGCCTATTGGAGAGTGGAGGGAGGGAGGAGGAAGAGGATCGGGAAAAACAACTAATGGGCACTAGGCTTTATACCTGGGTGATGAAATAATCTGCACAACAAACGCCCATACCACCAGTTTACCCGTGCAACAGACCTGCACATGTACCCTTGAACTTAAAATGAAAGTGAAAAAAAATGACTTTCAACATCCTGAAAGTTCCTAAAAAGGAAAAGACCTCAACCTTGATTTTTCTAAATCATACTTACGGTTCTAGGAAATGAGTTAGCCACACAGCAGTGCTCATGCAAATGTGGGACACCTCCAAGCTGAGTTTCTTGGCTCTGCCTAAATGGTACCACAGTGACAATTTGAAAAGTGAAAAGTTCCGTCAATTTAACTAGCTGCTTCAACTACCAAAATGGGTCTCTTCCCCCGCCATATGGCTCATTGACAACATCAGTCAAACCAGTTATACTTGTTGTCATGCAGATAATAAACCCAATTACTAGACTGAAATGTTCCGTTTTCCACCAGTAGCCATCCGTTCTTGTATAGACATAACCAAAAATGTTCACAGTGCTTTCCTGTTATTAAACTGTCGGCTTCTCCTTGTTCAAATAATCTTGGAAGCCATTTTTTGGCAGGAATGAAGGACTTCTCAGCTCCAGAGATAAAATCAATCCAGTTTTCAGGAAGTCATACAGGAAGGCTTGACTTTGGGGTCTGACAGAGCTAGATCTGAGTCCTGTCTCTCTCTGTCTCTCAGAGGCTCTGTGATGGTGAGCTAGTTCCTGAACCTCTCAGGGCCTTACTTTCTTTATCGACAAATGAGAAGAATATTCTCTAATTCAGTTGCTTCCTGTAAAACTTAATGTGACTTGTGAAGCGCCTAGCACAGTGCCAGTCATATAGTTCCTGTATTGTTGTAAACACATTGAAGAAACACACTTTTTTTGCATTTGTTTTAAAATAGAATCATCCTGAAATTATCATTTGGTCCAAAGCTTTCCTTTTCATTTGCCTTTATCGATTCGACAAAGGCATCTCTTCCGGCTTGAGAAGTGCCTTCGTCCTAGGTTGAAGGGCGGTTTGGTTTTGAGGTGAGCAGGGTTGGCACAGCCTGGGACAACCTAGTGGGATTCTGTCTCCTGCAGTATATCCATGGCTTCAAAATATCCGGTAACACTGAAAGCACACTGTTTTTATTTTTTTATTTTTTATTTTTTTTTTTGAGATAGAGTCTCGCTCTGTCACCCAGGCTAGAGGGCAGTGGCGTGATCTAAGCTCACTACAACCTCTGCCTCCCGCGTTCACGCCATTCTCCTGCCTCAGCCTCCTGAGTAGCTGGGACTACAGGCACCCGCCACCATGTCTGGCTAAGTTTTGTATTTTTAGTAGAGACGGGGTTTCACCATCTTGGCCAGGCTAGTCTTGAACTCCTGACCTCAGGATCCACCCACCTCGGCCTCCCAAAGTGTTGGGATTACAGGCATGAGCCAATTTTTTCTTTTTATTTTTCGGCTTTACTGAGATAAAATTGACTAATAAAAATTACATGTATTTTAGGTGTATTACTTGACATTTGTATACACTGTGAAATAATCACTCACACAAGCTAATTTATACATCTGTCCCACAAAGTTACTATCTTCTTTCTGAAAGCAAATTTTAATAAACTGGCAATTCCAGGTGAAACTGGACTTCAGACAATTTACCAAGATACCCAGATAAGCATTAACTATTTGGTGTAATGATGATGATGATGATGATGATGATGATGATTTGAGACGGGGTCTCACCTGTCACCCAGGCTGGAGTGCAATGGCGCCATTTCGGCTCGCTGCAACCTCTGCCTCCAGGTTCAAGCAATTTTCTTGCCTCAGTCTCCCAAGTAGCTGGGATTACAGGTGTGCACCACCACGCCCTGCTAGTTTTTGTATTTTCAGTAGAGATGGGGTTTCCCCATGATGACCAGGCTGGTCTCAAACTTCTGACTTCAAGTAATCTGCCTGCCTCAGCCTCCCAAAGTGTTGGGATTACAGGCATGAGCCACCGCGCCCAGCCTGGTCTGATTCTTACAGGCAATTTTACTTCATAGTCCTCTGTATTAGTCTGTTTTCATGCTGCTGATAAAGACACACCCAAGACTGGGTAATTTATAAAGAAAAAGACGTTTTTATTGGACTCACAGTTCCATGTGGTTGGGGAGGCCTCACAATCATGGCAGAAGGTAAAAGGCACATCTTACATAGCGGCAGGAAAGAGAGAAATCTTGTGCAGGGAAACTCCCCATCGTAAAACCATCAGATCTCCTGAGACTTATTCACTATCGTAAGAACAGCCCGGGAAAGACCCTCAGCCATGATTCAATTACCTCCCACCTTGTCCCTCCCACAACATGTGGGAATTGCAGCTACAATTCAAGATGAGATTTGGGTGGGCACACAGCCAAACCATATCTCCCTCCTATTCTCCTGTCATGGCAGTGAGAAGCAGACAGTTCTGCAGGCAGCAGCAAGCCCCACCCACTTCTTGGTCCTCTCTAGAAAAACAGAATAACGAGGGCAGTTATAAAATGTATATTCAGCCGGGTGCGGTGGCTCATGCCTGTAATCCCAGCACTTTGGGAGGCTGAGGTTGGTGGATCACCTGAGGTCCGGAGCTCGAGATCAGCCTGGCCAACATGGTGAAACCCTGTGTCTACTAAAAATACAAAAATTACCTGGGCGTGGTGGTGGATTCCTGTAATCCCACCTATTTGGGAGGCTGAGAATCACCTGAACTCAGGAGGCAGAGGTTGCAGTGAGCTGAGATCACCTCATTGCATTCCAGCCTGGGAGTGCAGTCAGCGAGACTCCATCTTATCAATCAATCAATCAATCAATCAATCAATAAATGTATATTCAGCTACTTATATTCAGTCCACCAGGAGGACTTATTTATGTTTGGAAGAAGATCAACCTGAGATATGGGGGAACAGTGAACTGCATTAAAAGCCTAACTTAGAACACTGTCTTTATAATTTGGGGAGGTGGGTAATGAAAGAACTGTGAATGTGGCTGTATTCCCAGTGAATGGAGCTCCCCATAAATTGCAACCCAGTCCCTTGGCTGGGCAACCATCAAGGTCAGCAGAATGCTTCCTGGAAGATCCCTTACACAGAGCTGCTTGGCCAGGCTGGCAAATGAGTGCGTGAACAGAGGAAGGTCACCCAGCCAGTATGCTGTGCAGCTGGATTGTAAACTACATGGTTGGACTTCAGAGTCCAAGCTCAGAACCTCTGCACTAATGGAAAGTCATACAGATTCTGTCATCATGTTCCAGCCAGGTGACCTTGGGCAGGTGCACAACTCCTCTGCAGCCTCAGTTCCCTCATCTATAAAAATGGGAATATAAGAGGTGCTCCCTCAGAAGCAAGTTGTGAGGATTAAACACATCTCGAGTTTCTCACACAATGCCTGGCACATTGTAAGTGCTCACACATTGTTGTCTATTATTATTATTTATGAATCCTGGATTCCTATCATAGCACAAACAGGCAGGCATTATTGCCATTTCACAGTGAGGAAACTGAGGCTCAGGGCTGTTTAGGGGCTTACCCAGATGAGAAAGTGAGTAAGTACAGAGTTAGGGCTCTCTGGCTTGATGCAATTAGATTAGTTCCTAAATACCAGTGACACAGTTTACCCATCCCCTGCATGGAGGAAGCTGGGTATTAGTGGATGGTGAGGGAACTAGAACTGGAACTACGGGGTGCTCCTTTTAATGTCAACCCAGGAATAAGTGCCCCGGTCAGACTCCCCACCAGCACACTGGGCCCCTGTCCCAGATTCCCTCGCAGAAAGCCCTCTTACAGCCAGGTCAGTGACTCTCTTCTTCACCCCATTCCTGGTAGTAGCAGGCATGTGGACAACCCGACTGTCTCCTTCCCACAGTGGGAGAAGGCAACCGAGGGGCCAGGGCTCAACTGCACAGGCAGCAGCGTTTGAACCTGTGGACCAGCAGAGGCGGGCATGGGCCCTTCGAGTCTGTTGGCTGTGACAGAAAACTAATCTGGAGTCCCTCATGTGACAGGAAGCTGCCTATGAATAAGTCTGTGCTCAGTGTGCAGCTGTGTGGATGCTCAGGGCATGAGGAAAACAGAAACCTCTGTCAAGCAGTCCAGTAAAAAAAAAAAAAAAAAAAAAAAAAAAAAAAAAAAAAGAAAAGAAAAAAAAAAAAAAAGGTTGGGAAGAAGAGTCCCTGCAAGAGATTTTAAAACTTTTTGGTGTATTTCATGCACCATGAGGATACATGCTGCTCTCTAGACTGGCCACAGAGCTTTCTAGATTAAATATCTGTTATATAGCAGCCTCTGCCATTTGTTGAACAATATTTACCAAGTGCATAATTGATGGTAGGCACTTGCTGGATGCCGAGCAGGGAATACAGCAGCCCCCATCCTTTCCTTCAGGGAGCTTATGTTCTAGAAGGGAGAGTGGCAATAAATAAGTACTTAAAATAACCATTATATGAATTATTACAGGGGTTAGCATAATGAAAGAAAGAGCAAAGAATGGAGGAACTGATCTAATTTGGTGGTGGTGGGGCAGTTACAAAAAGCCTTTTGGGATAAAGTGATATTTAAGCTAAGGCTTGAAGTTTGCAGGGAAGTTGGCCACCCAAAGTGGAACAGAATGGAGGGAAGATCATTTTCATTCATTTACCCATGCATCATCCATTTATTTATTCAGCAATTACTTATTGCATACCTCCTGTTTTCAGGCACTTTTCTGGAAGGCAAAGAAAATCAGATGAAAATTGCTGTGCTCAGAGTTATATTCCCAGTTCTTTTGATTATCTATTGCAAGTATTTTAAACTTAGCTTTAGAAAATAGAGGCTAATGTGGGTCATTCTCCTATCTTCCTTTCAGCACTAGTCATCCTTTATAGATAGTGGGGTACCAGGGAATGCTCAAGCAGACAACAAGGAAAGGGAGACAGTCCAGTGCCTGACTTTTAAAGCTGATCTTTTTTTCTCAGGCCTTGGTGAAGTTATAGGCACCATCTGCCTTGGGAAACAGTGAAACTTTTACTGCAGTTCAATAGTATTGCACTTGTTGAAGCATGCAAATTTGAGAAGAATGAGGTTGTAGGGGCAGGTGGATGGAGGGGGTATTTGAAAATAGTTTTTGTAAAAGGAGAAAAAGAATGGAGCAGGAATGTCTGTTCCCTTCAGGGGAGCCAAGACACCTGGGGCACCTGAGACCAGTGTGAACATACACAATAAACGTGGCTCAGTGCTTGGCGGACACAGAACTGTGTGAGCTCTAGAGAACCTTGTGGGATTTACATTGTGACAGTTTGTTAAACGCTGGAGGCTGTAACAGCAGATAAAGAACTGAAGCTATAAAATGATTGTATCACTTCACCTGTTAGGTTAGGCAACATGTGGAGGTCATTGTTTCAAACAATTGAACAAAATTTCAAAGTTTTCTCTTTGTTCATTAAAGAAAATGTATATGACAATTCAAAGGTGTGCTTTATGGATTATAGATTTAGGGTGATACTAAGAGACTTTTAATTGGAAAATTGGTTCTTTGCAAAATAAGGATTGGATATAACACAACCAGCTGGATATGGTGCAGGTGTGCTTGATTCATCTTCAGTGGGAGACAGCAGAGTAGTGGCTAAGACCTTGAACTTGGAGTCAAGATGGGCCACCCTTTATTTGCTGTGGATGTTGGCAAAGTTATGTCTCATTTTCTTCACCCATGAGTTGTGAATAATAATGGTAACTCTTCCATGGTTCTGAGGATTAATTAACGCAGGTAATGTATGTGGTACTTAGCACATGCTAAGTACATGTTATTAGTATCCATTTCTAAAGGTTCCTTGGTGACAGTTTCGACCATCCTAGATATTTTACTGAAGCTACTGTGTGAATATGGGTATCTGTCTCTCTGGTTGGTTTTTCTAATGTTGGTTAAAAATGTATCCAGAAGAAGGAATAAAAATAACAATCATCCTCCAGTTTTACAACCAGATGAGTTCTTGAGAAGAGGGCAAATGAGTCTGTATACAGAACACAGACCCAATCACTTTTACATTTTGTTTGTTTATTTAAAAAAAGACAGCATTTTGCTTTGCTGCCCAGGCTGGAGAGCAGTGGTGCAATCACAGCTGAATGTAATCTTGAACTCCTGGGCTCAAGCAGTCCTCCCACATCGGCCTCCTGGAGTATTGGGATTACAGGAATGAGCCAACATGTCCGGCCTACCTAGCCGCTTTAGAGGTCTATGGGGATCTCCCATCTGCTCCCCAACATACATAACCAGCAAGCTCATGCTGAGGACTGATGCTTCTCTCTGCCTTTGCACATTGTAAACATGGTGCATTTGCTCCATTTTCCTATGATCTTCTGCTAAACTCAAGCCTTTTATTTACAGACAAATGGTGCAACTTTTACACAGGCATCACGGGAGTAAACCCAAGATATTTTCTCACACTTGATTCCAGGCAAGTGGAGCTTGGTTTCTTGATCAAATATTTGTGTTTGCTCTGTTTACAAGTATCTGATGAGCAAAATCAACAGAGGTTCTCTAGACAGGTTGGCTGTGCGGATCTCTTGGAAAAGAATAAAACAAAACTCAGTCTGTGTGTGAGTACTGCCCTAGTGTGCTGACTGATCTATTTGCTGATTAAATTCTTAACCCATACCTATTTGATGCTTACGTCAGTTTTGCGTCTTTGAACCCTAATTTTGCAGTGCTTTAGTGACCAATTTATTTTTTTCAGTAAACTGCATAAATGACTCATCAGCAGGAAATGTGGATAAATAGTCAACTTAACTGAAAATACAAATAAACATATCTTTCTTTTGTGGGGAGGATTTGCTTAAAGGGGAAAAAACCTTGGGAGGATGGACGATAGTTCCTAAGAGGGCATAATCTTCTGCTTTTTCTGTGGGATTCTAGCCCCCTTTTCTGGGCATGGATGGCATGAGCCCAGCTACTAAGGAGATATCGGTCCACATGACATTTATTAGTTTAGAAGTGGTAGCCTCTTCATCAGGAACCTGATGAATGCATACATGTATGCATACGTGCATGTGTATGTGTATGAGTGTGTATGTGTTTTCTGGAATCCCTATAAGTCATCTTTCTGGTCTCTCATGTAGCCAGTGCTATGACCTCATATAATTGGAACTCTAATTCTACTGCCTACTAAACAGTCAATGATATTGAGCACTATTAAATATCTCATGAAAGAATGGCATTAGAATTAACACCCAGATGGAATCATAACCATATGGGCACAATAATGTGGGTACAAAGACATTTTCTTGATTACCATATGCACAAGCCCTTTGATTCTGGAATTCTACATGGGATTCCTAATTTCCATGTAAACAGTTTTGTTAGCATGGCAATCACAGGCAGCCATTACAAGAACCTGTCTGTATCTCTTAACTGAGATGAAAGAGGCAAAACGGAGGTGGCGATGAAAGCGTTGCACGAAGAGTGACTTTCCATATTCATGTCTGGATTAAATCCAAGTTTCAAAGTTCAGGAGGCCCCTGAACATGCTAGATACTTTCCCTGATGACTCATGAGAGGCATACATATTTTTCTCCCTTTGTTCAAGCGTGGTGACCAACTCCCTCTGCCCTCCCGTTCTTATCTCCTTGCAAGTGCCCTAGGTGAGTATTTCCCCATCCTTCCCATCCTGTGATATGCCTGGGAATTTGCTGAGACACCACACTGGAAGGAAGGGTGAATCTCCCAGGGAGTTTCACTCCATTATGACTTTTTCTATTTTGTATGGAAAATATGAACCGCTAATGTTCTGATACTGGAAATTCAGAAGCCGGGCAAGTAACAGGTAAAATTCAAGGCAACATATTATCCAGCCACAATGAAACTGAAAGAATATGGACAGGCTTGTACATGGTTTTGTTTTAAAGTAGTTCTAAATACTAAAGTTACAGATATTTTAAATTTACATATAAATATATAGAATTCTAATGATGGTTACAATCACTTAATAATAATACATCAAAAATTAGCAAAAGAGGGGAATCCAAGACCCTTCCTAAAAACCCTAAATAACTTAATTAAGAGCTAAACTATCAGGATGCAATGTCTAAAACACCAGCTACACTCGATTAAGTTTCAGGGAAAAGCCAAAATAGACTCTTGTCTCTCTGACTCTGGGAATTCTGACTCAGGATGACTGTGAAGAGATATGAGGACATTTTTAGGAGAGCCATTTCAGCAGATCTTGTAGGTAATTGAGCAGACACATTAGCAATTTGGTATGAAATTCATCTTGGTTATCAGCCTGAAGTATTTCCACATGTTGATATCCTCTTTATTATCTTTCCAATTTTATTCTATTTAGTATTTATTATATGCATAATTTTATTCTATTTAATATTTTCCCAATTTTATTAGATTCAGATCCCTAGTTTTAAGACAATATTATTATATTACTTCTAATAATGATAGTAGTTAATACTTATTTAGTGTGGACTACCTTCTAGGCACAGTTCAAATTGGTATCGAATTATTTTCTCTTTAATCCTCACAACACATTAATGAGATGGGTGTTACTATTATACATATTTTACAGATGTGAAAATGAAGGCACTGAGAGGTGCTATAACTTGCCCAAGGTCACACGGCTGGTGTCAGGTGGCAGGATTTGATCAAAAGAAGTCTCTTCTCTAGCCAGTGGATCAAACACATGCTTGGGGTTCAGTCTCCACAGCCTCCCTGCACTCAGTGAGATATTCACCAGTGGAGGGCAAGAGGCATTCTTATCCTACTGACCAAGTGTGGCTGGCCTCTCTCTGCTCACTGTACCCTGATGTTTCTTCTGTAACTCCTTTCACAGTGGTAATTAATAAGGAGTTGGGTGTTTATTGTCTATATCCTCCACAAAACTATAAGCTTCTTGAGGGCAGGAACTATGCTTATTTGAAACATTGATGAATTCCCCCGTTCCTAGCAGTGCCTCATACCTGACAGACATAAAATACAAATTTGCTGAGTAAACAAATCTTCTTCTACAAAGAGTTACAATATTTGGGTGGCATTCATCTACACCACTAGAAATATTACCCAGTGTAATGCCCATGTGACTAGGTAAATTTCTACCCCACCTTAACTCTGCTTATCTTTAGGGAACTGGATGCCTGAGGTCAAAAGTTCCCCCTCGTGACCAAATCGACTGGGACTTTTCGGATCCAAGATGGCAGCTCACTTGACTTCTGAAGAACCTGGAACTTCATATTATAATTTCCATGCTAAATGACATTCCCATGAGCACCATGACAGTTGACAATCACCATGACAGTGACAGAAGAAACCATAAAATGACAAAAAGGAAGGTGGCAACTCTGGTTCTGAGTTTTCCACCCATTTCCAGAAAAGATGTGAATATTCTTCTCTTTGCTTTTAATGCCTGACCCTGTCATTAGAGATGCCCCGTATCTGTGACTTCCTGGCTTTCACAAGTTAAGAAGGTGATTTGTGAGCCAAGCTCCTGCTTCTCAATTTCATGGCCATTGAATGAAGCTGGTACTGCTTGATGCTCACTTTCTGCTCTGTATATTGACTTTCTGGCACTGAAGAGGGAAAGACCTTTTTTTGGGGGGTGAGGGGGGGTGAGGACCAGCTTTGTCAGTAACAGAAAGTTAGGACAGTCATTCCTTTCAAGACACCTCTTTATCCTCAAAGATTAACAGCTCTTTCTTAATGTCATAACAATAAAAATTTGGAATTAAGCTCCTTATGGATCACGGGTAAGAATGAATTTGCTCTTTGAAAGAACAGATGTCACAATATATGAACATATTTTCATTTTATTAAACATGCTAGTACAGTACAGTGGTTAAGATCTCAGAGGCTGGCGCTAGGGGCCCTGGGCTGGAATTCTGACTCTGTCACTTACACGTGAGACAGTAGACATGTTATGAGGTCAACATGTCTCAGTTTCCTTGTCTATAAAATGGGGATAATAATAGAATCTAACTTATAAGGTTGGTTGTGAGAATTAAATGTGTTAATATATGTAAAGTTTCTGAAATGATGCCTAGCAAAAAGTAACAATTATATAAATATTAACTACTCATATTTCTAATGTGTTACTATTTTATGGTGTTACTTCTGTTTTCCTACTATTTTTATTTAGCTTGTTTATCATCATTGAACATTATGTTTACTATTTAATATTTTCTTTATTTAGAAGAATTTATTTTTCTAGGGCAGTTTTAGATTCACAGCAAAATTGAGAGGAAGGTACAGATATATTTCCCAAATACCCCTGGGTCCCACACATGCATGGCCTCCTCCATTATCAATGCTCACCACCAAAGTGGTACATTAGTTGCAACGGATGAACCTGCATTCACACATCATTATCACCCAGAGTCTATAGTTCACATCAGAGTTCATGCTTGATGTTGTTCATTCTATGGGTTTGGACAAATGTATAAAGGCATGTGTGCACATTATAGTTTCATACAGAGTAGTTTCTATGCCCTAAAAATCCTCTGTGCCCCTGAACACCTGAAGGAGGTCTGGAGTGGAGGGAGGCAATCAATAAGGGTGGGCTGAGGGAGCGCAGCTGCAGAGGCCAGCCTTGGAGGACACCTTGAGGGTCCTGTGCTTCATAGTACATGCAAAGCCAGCCTGTCAAGGGCTATAAGCAGTGACGTTCCATAAGCAGGTTTACATTTTGGAGAGATCACCCTGTCCTCTGTGAGGGACATGGGTTAGAAGATCACCTGGGACTCTAGCAGCCTTGGGAAGGTCATGAGCCAGCAATCCCTCAGACACTTAATTGGATCAATGAAAAAGGTCCAAATTCCTGTTGATGCTAACATCTGATCACCATACAGCCCTACGACAATTTTAGAATCAGAACCAGCAGCCTAATCCAGTGGTCTCCACTGTGGGATGACACACCTCAGAAGGTGCACAAAACAATTCATTTCAGAGTGGAAGAGAAATACTAGAACTTCTATTTTAAAAAATAATAAATACAAATCAATAACAAATTTCATTATTTCCAAATTGAACATTTCCTTTGTATATTTTATAATGTATTATGTAATGCACATTATCTCATCTATAAACAAATATGGGGTGGTGCTAAAATGCTTTTTACTGATTAAATGCTGTTTCCTTCCATGCTGTAAGTCTGCTATCTGTGTCAAAGGCTATGCTGATTCAACCCCTGAAATTACTATTCCAGGACTTTATCGTCATATATGACAGAGATGTAGGGAAGACTTAGGCCAAAATTTATACCAATATATTAAAACAAATAAACACAATAAAGTAAGTTAAAATTTAACATTTGCTTGTCTCTCATGCATAGCCATTCAGTGCTTAGGATAGTGTTGGACATACAGAACATGTTTAGTACATATTTGTTGAATGAATAAATGGATGAAGGAATAATCATTTGTTGAAAAATAAAATCAATTTGATGACCTAAAACTTACCTACTAACTGTCTAAATTGTTCAATGCACTCATAAATGAATGGCTTAACCCTTGCTTGACTGGGTACAAACATTTCAGACACCTATCTTGTTGTTTTTCAGTGTTATTCTCTGGTTCCTGCATGAGACTCAATATTTTCACCAGTACCTTTTCTTCCACCTTGCCTCTTCCTGGCTTTGGCAGTTTCTAGAAGTTGGCTGGACCCCCTGCCTGGGGGGTTCTTATGGTGTACAGAGGGAATGCCTATTCCTTAATTCTAGTGAACGCTCACATCTGAAATCTTTTTATATAAAATATTTCAGTTTTTAAATGTTGGCAATTAATTCAACATTAAAAAGACCCATTGTATTGGCTAAATAAAACATATCCAATGGCCGAAATCAGTCCTCAGGCCACTTTTGAGACCTCTGGTCCAGAGGGATACGACTGCTATTTTCTTCCATAATCTCACGTGTTCTTTATTATTGGTGTCACGTTTGTTTCATCTTTTCTTCCTCTCTTCTAAATGGCCTTAAATTCACATTTTTTTTCTTCTTCATTTCTCAATAAAATAGGAAACATTAAAGATATTTCTTATTAACAACCGTCCTTCAGAAAGTTTAAAAAATAAAAAGCAAATCTTCCTTTTATAGTGGGACAACATAGTTACATGGTACAGACTTTGGAGCAGAGGAGCAGCGGGGTTAGAGGGAAATTTGGAATAAGAGCCAGGTGGCCTGCTTTCTCTCCTGAGAGCCTCAAATGACCTTGCACAAGTTGCTCAACTCTACATTCATCCTGTCTTCTTCTGGAATGCTCTTCCTGCCTTCCTGTTTAAAGGGGCCCTTGTCCTACCGAACCCAGGCCTAGGGCCTCTTGCATCCAGGTTTGGAGAAAGCTTAAGTTCTCCGGCACACTGAAGAGCAGTCCCTTGTGGTGGATGTGGGTGGGTTTTACATTGAGCATCTGTGCCCCTTGCTTAGGTCAGTGAAGTCATGATTTTCCTTTGGGAAATGACCTTTCCTTCTTTGGATGCAGGACAGGTATCAATGAATGGATCCTGCCCTCCCCTGGCCTTGGAGCTGTGCTTGGGCTATCAAGAAAGAATGGTTTCCCACATAGACAAGAGGGCACCAAAAGAAAAGAGCACATTTGTTAGACAGGCAGAGCTAACTGGTGACCACTATAACCAACACTGAGTGATGTGAATTTGGGGAAAAGGAAGTGTGCAGAGAAGCCCTGAACTAGGTCCCTCATGCTGCAGATGAGGAAGCTGAAGCTTGGAGGTGTTGGGTGATGACCAGCCAAAGACATCAAAGATGGGGGTTGCAGTCTGTCATCAGCTTCTGATGTAACTTATGAGACTTGGGCCATATTGGTTTGTCAGTCCCAAACCTCAGTTGCCTTATCTGCAAAGTGATCACAGTGGTTTCTGACCGATAAATGTTCTGAGAACGAATAAGGTCTTATCTTCAAAGTACACTGTGCCTTGAAAGTACAAAATGTAACTAGTGAACAGATACCCTGAAGGGTTCACATCCGCTGAAATCAGGCAACACAAAGCCTTGAATATACATGAGGCCTCCCTTTCATCTCGAATTATGTAACATATCACAGTATCATAACATATGCCTAATTCAGCTTCCTGAGCTGATAAGATTGCTCTAGAGAAGTTTCCAGTTTTTGATTTCTACCATAGAGAAGTGGCATAGTATGGTGGTTGAGAGTGGGCTGACAGACCTGGGTTTTAACTCTGAGCTTGTCGCTTTCTCATGTGACCTTTGGCACATTACTTTAATTCTCTGCATATCAGTTTTCTCATCTGAAAATGAATAGTTTACGTCCGTCAACAGTTACATCAGTTTTCTCATCTGTACCTGAATAGTTGCAGGTATCATAACATGGGTGAACGTGGAAGGAGATCAGGAAAGCAAATGCTTAGGACACAGGGAACTCAGTGGTACAAATGAAGCTCTAAGTCAATGCTAACCAAAGAGGATGATGATGAAACAATAGTACTAGTATGGTATCATGGTGGTATTGTTCACGAGTGGGGTAAGTTCTTGGCTACATAATGGTTTTTAGTGGGTAGGAGGAAGGACAAAGGTGAGCATATCACAGAGAATCTGGCTCAAGTGGGTCATCTGCTTTCCTCCATGCTGTGCAGGCAAGTCCTACAGGACCAACTGTTAGATGCAATGGGGTCACCCAGCATTGTACTGCTTGCATAGAGAAAATCACCTTTCTAGTAAACGGAGTGGCGGTAGAGGGAAGGCGAAGGGAAACAAGACAGGATCAAGGGTTGGCCTCGTGGTGGTTCTTCTTTTCTGTGAGTTTGCATGGCAGTTCTTCCTGAAGAACTGCCCCTGCTCAGGAAGAGCTGCTCCTGCTCTCTCTCTGTCATAGTATCCTGTGCTTTCCCCCTGAATTTCATCACAAAATAAATATTTATTTGTGTAGTTACTTTGTAACTATATGTCTCCTCCATCAGACTCTGAGTTCCACAAGAGCAAAGACTATTTCTGTCTCATTTACCACTGAATTCTTGCTATTTTGTAGGCTGAATCCTTGAATTTTGTAGGCTCTCAATGAATATTTGTAGAATAAATGAAAACATGCATCTATCATGGGCTTTCTGTTTCTTCATATATCTGGGAACCTGAAGAAGCAAGTTGGATCAAGTCTGTGACAAAACTGCCCCTGCTTATCAGAAGTTGTTACTGCTTTGGTAGTCCTGGCTGAACTCTTCTCTTCTCTCTCTAGAAGAAATTTCCAGATGAGGCAGAGATCAAATACACAACGATTTTCTCATTTGGTGTAATGCAAACTCATTCTACCTGAGTCAATAGTCACATGCAGGCTTCATCCATATCTATGAAGTCAGGGATTTATTCAATCCACATCTACTAAGTCAGTCAGGGGTTTATTCAACAGGCTTTAGGAATTCAGTCAAGTGTTAGGCAGACAAGGCCAGGCACAGTGACTCATGCCTGTAATCCCAGCACTTTGGGAGGCTGAGGTGGGTGGATCACGAGGTCAGGAGTTCGAGACCAGTCTGGCCAACATAGTGAAACCCCGTCTCTACTAAAAATAAAAAAAATTAGCCAGGGATGGTGGTGGGTGCCTGTAATCCCTGCTACTCAGGCTGAGGCAGGAGAATCACTTGAACCTGGGAGAGGGAGGCTGCAGTGAGGATTTCTATCCAGGTCTGCTTGTAAAGTCCTGTTTCAATAAAAAATCAAAAAAAAAAAAAAAAAAGAAAAAGAAAAGAAAAAAAATAGAGCTAGGCAGACAAGTCCCCTGAGTTCAAGAGTTTACATTCTAATGGAGGAAACCAAAATTAAGAAGAAGCAAAGATAATTTTAGGTAATGAAAGGAGCCTTGTTGAAAATAACACCTGGTAATGTGATATATGTGATAGTGACTGAACGGTAGAAGGAACTACATAGATTTGGGTGCTCAGGGAAGGCCTGCGAGATGTCTGTTGAAATGAAGCCTGAATGACAAAGGAAACCTGCCATATGAAGATCTAGGCGAAGAGCATTCCAGGTAGAGGAAGAAGCAAATGCCCTAAGGGATGAGCTTGTTACGTTTGAGGAACAGAAACGAGGCATGTTGGGTATTTGTGAAGTGGAATGAGGTAATTCAGACAGGAGGAGAGGCTAGATTCTATATGGCACTGCTGGTATTAGTAAGGCATTTCTTTTTCTTTTTCTTTTTCTTTTTCTTTTTTTTTTGAGATGGAGTCTTGCTGTCTTGCTGTGTCACCCAGGCTAGAGTGCAGTGGTGC
This sequence comes from Mandrillus leucophaeus, assembly GCF_000951045.1. NCBI lineage: Eukaryota > Metazoa > Chordata > Mammalia > Primates > Cercopithecidae > Mandrillus > Mandrillus leucophaeus. The sequence continues at coordinate 1,061,863 of NW_012104732.1, read as the reverse complement.
AATCTCGGCTCACTGCAACCTCTGCACCCTAGGTTTAAGCAGTCCCCTGCCTCAGCTCCCGAGTAGCTGGGACTACAGGTGCGCCACCGTACCCGGCTAATTTTTTATATTTTAGTAGAGATGGGCTTTCACTATGTTGGCCAGGATGGTCTTGATCTCCTGACCTCGTGATCCGCCCACCTTGGCCTCCCAAAGTGCTGGGATTACAGGCGTGAGCCGCCGTGCCCGGCCAGGCATTTTTTTTCCTAAGTGCGTGGAAGATGGAGGGGTTTGGCAGGGGAGAATGGGTTGCCAGGAATCAATAATAAAAGCGGGTCTGTTTTAGTAATCCGGGCAAGAGATGGAGGAAGAGTTTGGACTAGAAGAGCAGCCATGTATGTGGGGACATGTGGCTCAACCTGCTGATGGATTGGATATGAGGAAAAAGGTGGGATGAACAAAAATTGTTAGAGGTGTGTGCATGAACCGGGGTGAGTGATGGTACTATTTACTCGTTTCAGGAAAAATAGGAAAGAAATAGGTTTCTGGGGAAGAAACCCCCACAAGGTTCTGTTTTAAGTCATTTGAGATACTTATTAGATAGTCATTTGAAGATATTAAGGTGGAGTTGGCTATACAAGCTTTAAGCTCAATGGAGAGGTCTAGGGCTGGAGAGGGAGCTGTGGTATTATCAGGGTAATGATGGTGCTTAATTCCATGGTTCTGAATGAGATCATTGATAGAGGGTGTGTAGATCAAAAGTGGAAGGAAGGGAGGAGAACACCTGGAATATAGAACCATGTAATCTGTGCTGATTTATTTTATTTTAGTATCTGAATCATGCTGATCATTTCTTCAGTTCCTCACCATACCTTGCATTTGTACTTCTGGAGTCATATGTTTTTATTAGTTGGGCATTTGGTATAAAAATTGTTACTGTAAGCTATCCGTAATCACATTCTAGAAATCAGTTGGCGGGTAACAGATGCACATATGACCACAGGAAATGCCAAAAACCACTTCCCATGGTTGTTCCTCTTGCATGTACACATCTATTTTTAACACTCATGATTGTAAGGCAGAGCTCTTGTCATTTGAGGGAACTGTGTTTCCCAGTGGAGATCCAAGGCCACTGGACACAGAGAGCGGCATCCCATGGGCCAGCATTTACTGCTGCTGGTTTGTTAACAGAACTCAGACCTCACGGACATTAGGTTGCTTGATGGGTATGTGCTGGGGGTAGGGAAGGGGAAGGTAAGTGATTGAAGAAAAGCAATTCTATAGTTCTGAGGATTTCCTAACATGTCAAAATTTCTCAGAAAGCTTTGCTAATTTAGGACTTTTTGTCTAATTATCGGAAGTATTTACTCATCTCTTTCCTAAGAGCCTGTGCTCAGTCGGCTCTCTCCTAAGTGGAGTTGATTCTTTTCTAACATGTGATGGGTTTTGACTCAATAATGTGAGAGAGGAAACTTGAAAGTTCAAACCCTGACAGCTCCCTGCTGATGCACAGGAGCTGTATTTACATGGCTCCCAAATACCCAATTGGAAAACTATTGCTTAACAAGTGGCTTGTACTAGCTACAAATAAATGGTTTATTTAAGGGGTCAAAATCAGCTACTTCAGCTTAGTGCTATTGCTTTAAAGAAGGACTTTTTTGTAGCCAGAGGCCCTTGGCTTGAATCCAGCTTTAAAAGTTTCTTGTTCTAGTACCATAGGAAAGTCACTTTTTTTCTGTCTTTAGTTTCGTCATTTGTAAAATGGGTATTAATGTCATAGCCACCCCAGAGTCCTATAAGGAGTGAAATGTTGCTCTCTAAACCACTAAGTGTGAAATAAACTCTTAGATAGGAGAAATCCCATTTTCCCATTTTGTTCAGAACTTTTGGAAGGGAGGGAAACTTTAGAAAAAATATTCTCATCTCCAGGGTTCTCCTGAGTTCATAAATTCTCAACCACAGGGGGACTGGGTTTTACTGGTCATGTCTCACCCTACCAGGCAGGATGTGGGTGAATATAAATCTATATCATGATGACTCAAAATGGCCCATTAAGAACTCACTGGTCTTGGTCATATCAGATGAGGAAGCATTGAGCATCTTTTGGCCTGTGTCATACAAAACCATATTCCCTTTCATACTTCAGTGTTCTGTGCTTTATCTGACTCACTATCCGACACCCTTTCTAGCTCTACTTACAGGAGGTTTTAATGCTCCCTTCTTCAAAGTTAGACTCATGGAAGGAGTCAATTAAACAATATTTATTGAATTTAAAATGCACAAATCATGGGTGCTAGCAATTACAATTTAGGGGGTTTTACTGCAAACAGACTCACAAAAGCACTCAAAGATACATGGGCAAGACATTGCAGTGTGATACTAAGAACTAAAAACAATCTAAATCCTAGGAGATTAAATAAATTATGGTACTTCCAAACAATGGAATATTATGCAATCTTCATAAATAATAAGATAGACACATATTTTCTGACATGGGAACATATCTTAGGTATATTACTGTATACAAACCAAACTGCAGAGTATTTATAAAATGATTCCATCTATGTAAAATAAAATATCAATACATCTATCTGTATCTGTATAAACATTTTGTTAAAGATATGTAAAGAACTATTAAAGATAGTTACTTAGGGACTGAGGGTAGAGGAATATTTTCACTTTCAGTTTTTTTACTTCTGCCATGTTCATGGGTTTTTACATATGTAAATCAAAATTAGTTAAAACTAGGTCAGCTTCATGGAAGGTTTAGAAGTCACTAATGCCCCTTTCCGAGACAACAGAATGAGAACTTGTATTACTTAGGATTTCTTGGTTGCAAGTGAAAACAACCAAACAAACAAACCAGCTAAAGCTACCCATACAGGAACCCCTTTCATAAGAGAACATGGGTATCCAATGAACTCCAGGGCAGAAAGCACTGCCTGGCCTCAGAAGTATCTGGAAGTGGGAAAGCCATTGTGAACTCAGGGCACATCCTCCATCTCTTGCCTCTGTTTCTCTCCGCATTTGTGTCTCATTCTTACTGTTTGTAGACTCACTTTTTTCTGCTCCCCAGTCCTCATGGCAGAACCTTGGACCCCATGGCTCTCAAATCCCCATGTTACAAGTCTAGTCAAGTGGAGAGATGAAATCACTTGATTCCAGATTCTTGATCCTAATTTCAAGTTCTCAGAGAAGAGTCTCTGATTAGCTCGGCTTGTGTCCAGTGTCCAGCCCTGTTCAATCAATGGTGGCCAGTAAGATGGGGTCTTGTCATAACTTTTGACTGCTGAGGGCCCATTCAGGCTGAGGGCAAAGAAAGTTAATGTGGAAGACCCTCCAAAGCATCTCAAAACTAAGGCTATTTGATGCCTTTGTCTAACTCCAGGGATGCTGGATTGCTAGGTTACAGATGATGCTATTTTTAATTACCAACTCACTAATTTACTCCTTTTTGTCATGTCACTGATTTATTTTGCTATGAAAACTCACATTGGGGAATGTGTAGCAAAGATATACTGGATATAAAAAAGAACATTGATATGGTTTGGCTGTGTCCCCACCCAAATCTCATCTTGAGTTGTAACTCCCCCAATTCTGTGTGTCATGGGAGAAACCCAGTGGGAGGTGATTGAAATATGGAGGCAATTTTTCCCTGTGTTGTTCTCATGACAGTGAATGAGTGTCACAAGATCTGATGGTTTTATAAACAGGAGTTTCCCTTCACGAGCTCTCTTATTTTGCCTGCTGCCATCCATGTAAGACGTGACTTGCTTCTCCTTGTCTTCTGCCATGACTGTGAGGCTTCCCTAGCCACGTGGAACTGTAAGTCCATTAAACCTCTTGCTTTTGTAAATATCCCAGTCTTTGGTATGTCTTTATCAGCAGTGTGAAAACGGATTAATAAAAACATTTTGAGGGTTATAAAGTACTTACTTTAGATATATTTAGTAGTTTGATAATGTTAGTGGCTAAACAATTTACCGTTTGACTGCCACATGGTGACTGAGACAACTCAACTATCACATGTTGGGAAGTGTTTAAATAAAAAAGATAATCCACTATGATCAAGTGGGTTTCATACTAGGTATGCAGGGATGGTTTAACATATGCAAGTCGATAAATATGATACACCACATAAACAGAATTAAAAACAAAAACCACATGATCATCTCAATAGATACAGAAAAAGCATTCAACAAAATGTGGCATACCTTTATGATTAACTCTCAGCAAAACTGGCATACAAGGAACATACCTCTATGTAATAAAACTCATCTATGACAAACCCACAACCAACATAATACTGAATGGCGAAAAGTTGAAAGCATTCCCTCTGAGAGCTGAAATAAGACAAGGATGACCATTCTCACCACTCCTCTTCAACATAGTACTGGAAGTCCTAGTCAGAGCAATAAGACAAGAGAAAGAAATAAAAGGCATCCAAATCAGTAAAGAGGAAGTCAAACTGTCACTGTTTGCTGATGATATGATCGTTTACCTTAAAACCCTAAAGACTCCTACAGAGAGCTCCTAGAATGGACAAAATAATTCAGCAAAGTTTCTGGATACAGGATTAATGTGCAAAAGTCAGTAGCTCTTCTATAAACCAACGGTGACCAAGTGGAGAATCAAATCAAGAACTCAATCCCTTTTACAATAGTTGTAAAAAAATAAGATACTTAGGAATATACCTAACAAAGGAAGCGAAAGGCCCTTACAAGGAAAACTACAAAACACTGCTGAAAGAAATCATAGACAACACAAACAAAAGGAAAGACATCCCATGCTAATGGATGGATAGAATCGATATTGTGAATATGACCATACTGCCAAAAGCAATCTACAAATTCAACACAATTCCCATCGAAATACCACCATCATTCTTCACAGAATTAGAAAAAAAAATTCTAAAATTCACATGGAATAAAAAAAATCCCACATAGCCAAAGCAAGACTAAGCAAAAATAACAAATCTGGAGGCAAACTACTTGATTTCAAACCGTGCTATAAGGCCATCATCACTAAAACAGCATGGTACTGGTATAAGAATAGGCACATAGACCAATGGAACAGAATAGAGAACCCAGAAATAAACCCAGATACTTACATCCAACTGATCTTCAACAAGGAAACACAAGCATAAAGCAGGAGAAAGGATACCCTTTTCAACAAATGGTGCTGGGATAATATTCTAGCCACATGTATGGGAATGAAACTGAATACTCAACTCTCGCCTTATACAAAAATCAACTTAAGATGGATTAAGGACTCAAATCTAAGATCTGAAACTATAAAAATTCTAGAAGATAACCTTGGAAAAACCCTTCTAGATATTGGCTTAGGCAAGGATTTCATGACCAAGAACCCAAAAGTAAATGCAATAAAACAAAGATAAATAACTGGGACTTAATTAAACTAAAGAGTTTTTGCACAGCAAAAGGAACAGTAAGTAGAGTAAACAGATAGCCCATAGAGTGGGAGAAAATCTTCACAATCTATACATCTGACAAAGGACTAATATCTAGAATCTGCAACAAACTTAAATAAATCAGTAAAAAAAAAAAACAAACAATCACATCAAAAGTGGGCTAAGGACATGAATAGACAGTTCTCAAAAGGAGATATACAAATGGCCAACAAACATAAAAAATTTCTAAACATCACTAATGATCAGGGAAATGCAAATCAAAACCACAATATGATACCACCTTACTCCTACAAGAATGACCGTAATCAAAAAATGAAATAACAGTAGATGTTGGTGTGGATGTGGTGAACAGGGAACACTTTCACACTGCTGGTGGGAATGTAAACTAGTACAGCCACTATGGAAAACAGTGTGGAGATTCCTTAAAGAACTAAAGGTAGAACTGCCATTTGATCCAGCAATCCCATTACTGGGTATCTACCCAGAGGAAAAGAAGTCATTATTTGAAAAATATGCTTGCATACACATGTTTGTAACAGCACAATTCACCGTTGCAAAATTGTGGAACCAACCCAAATGCCCATCAGTCAACAAGTGGATAAAGAAACTGTGGTATATATGTATGATGGAATACTACTCAGCCATAAAAAGGAATGAATTAATGGCATTTGCAGCAACCTGAATGAGATTGAAGATTATTATTCTAAGTGAAGTAATTGAGGAATGAAAAGCCAAACATCGTATGTTCTCACTGATATGTGGGAGCTAAGCTATGAGGACACAATGGCATAAGAATGATACAATGGACTTTGGGGACTTGTGGGGAGAGGTGGGAAGGGGGTGAGGGATAAAAGACTACAAATATGGTGCAATGTATGATGCTTGGTGATGGGTGCACCAAAATCTCACAAATCACCACTAAAGAACTTACTCAGTAACCAAATATCAACTGTGCCCCAATAACCTATGGAAAAATAAAAATAAATTTAAAAAGTGAAATTTTAAGAAAGGGACTCTTTATGTCACCAGATTGAAGATTCTCATCTTCAATAAATTTATGTACCAGGAACTGACTAAATGATTATTGTTCAAATATATTTTTAAGATATGTCATAAGAAAAATGAAATACTGTAAGTATCCTACATAGAAGTTGTATATCTATAGCCTTCCTTTCTTCTATCCTACTAGTATTTATAAAGTACCTACTATATATAGCTCAAGCACTCTGCTAGGCATGAGAATTAAAGAATGATGATAGTACTTGTGTGATCTCAAGAACTTCACAGTCTAGTGGAGGAGACATTTATGTAAATGAAAAACAGCAATATCATGTGTTAATAGAGATAAATACATGTAAGACGATAGGGCTCAGAGGATAGGTGGAAGAAATGAGCCTTACACAGGGTAGAGAATATTTCTACCTTTGTCAAAGGATGAGGAGGAAATGGTGAATGTAGTGTCAGAAATAGTGAACATACAGAATGCCTTACAAACACCAAAATGAAGGAGTAGTCAACAAATGTAGTTTTCTATACACCTATTTTTGAGCTTCAAGATGGTCTCTTATTTGTACACAAATTAAAAAATAGCTAGCTCATTTAATTCCTTATTTAACTCAGTTTCATGAGGGCAGGGCCCATGGTCTTCTAGTTTATACCATGTTCCCGATATCTGCACCATGTCTAGTGCATCATAGGTACTCACTAAGCATTTTTTAAAATGAATATATTTATGGAATGGAAACAAATACACAAAAAAGTTCACAGACCATAAGTGTACCACATGATAAATTTTCATGAACTGAATGTTACTACCAAGATCAAGAAATTATGGAATTACTGGGTCATGAGTAAATTCCCAATGCATACATTTGACATTAGTAGGAATTGTTAGTTTTCCAAAGTCGTTATACCAATTTACGTTCTTCTCAGTAGTAGATAAGAGTTTCAGTTGTTCCTCATGCTTTCCAGCAGCTTGGAATTATAGGTCTTTTAAATTGCAGCCATTTTGCTAGAGCTGTAGTGGGATTTCAACAGAGATTTCATTGTGGCTTTAATTTGCATTTCTCTAATGGATAATGATCTTGAGCCTATTCATATGTTTTTTGTAACTTGAACATCCTCTTTTGTGAAGTGCCCTTTAAATATTTGCCCATTCTTCCCTTTAATTGGGTTATTGATCTTTATTTCCTATGACTTGAAGGGGCAGGGTTCCACATATATTTTGGATATAAATCCTTTGTCAGGTATAGGTGTTGCAAACATATTCTCCCATTCTGTGGGGTTTTTTTCACTCTCTTAATAGAGGTGTTTGATAAACAAAAGTTCTTATTTTAATGTGATCCATTTAATCAATTTTTCTTTTTTTGAGACAGAGTCTCACTCTGTTCCCAGGCTGGAGTATAGTGGTGCGATCTCAGCTCACTGCAACCTCCACCTCCCAGGTTCAAGGGATTCTCCTGTCTCAGCCCCATGAGTAGATGAGTAGCTGGGACTACAGGTGTGCACCACCACACCCAGTTAATTTTTGTATTTTTAGTAGAGACGGGGTTTCAGCATGTTAGCCAGGATGGTCTTGATCTCCTGACCTTGTGATCCACCTACCTCAGCCTCCCAAAGTTCTGGTGTGAGCCACCACGCCCAACCAATCTTTTTTTTATGGCACTTTAATATTTCTTGTGTCTTGTTTAAAAATCTTTGACTACTACAAGGTCATGAAGATATTCTCCTATGTTTTCTTATAGACACTTTATTTCACCTTTCAACTTAGATCTATAACATAACTGGAATTGACTTTTGTGCATATGTCCAATTCAATTTTTTTCAAATGAATTTCCAGTTGTCCCAGCACCATGTATTGGAAAGGCTATGCTTTGTCCTAATTCAAGTGATTCTGTATGCGTGGGCTTGTTCCTATATTCTCTATCTTATTCTACTGTTAATTTGTCTAGTCTAATGCCAATACCACAATGTTTTAATTATTGTAGCTTTTACAGTAAATCTTGCTATCCAACTTTGTTCTTCAATTCCCATGGCATTCACGGCCATTTGCATTTCCATTTAAATTTTATAATCTTGTTGTCAATTCCCATGAGAATAACCTTCTGGGATTTTGATTGAGATTGCCTTCCTCAAGATGAACTATTGAATCAATAGAGTAATTGGAAGAGAACTGATATCTTTATATATTAAATCTTCTAATTGCTGAACATGCAGTATTATTTAACATCAGTTTTACTTTCTCCAAAAATTGTAGGCATTTTTTTTGTGTGTAGAAACTTTGCCCATCCTTTATTAGATTTATTCTTAGGTATGTGATATTTTATTTTCTGCTATTGTAAATGTTATTGCTTTTAATTTTCTTTTCTACCTGCTTAGTGCTGGCTTAATATTTAATTGAATAAATCAAACAACTAATCAATTGAACTAAGAAATGGTAAAACTAGTTATTTGGTATCATTCACACAAAAATAAAGTAGTTAAAATTCTTAGAACAGAATATAGAAAACTAAGTATGTGAGGTGGATATTACTCAGAATGAGAACACAGGTAGAGAATTGAGAGCAGAGGATGGGCCTCCTCTTTCCCTTCTACTTCTAATCACTAGACCAGGGATTTTCATTAGTCAAACCATCTGGCCTACAGATGGATTTGTTTGATCGTCATGATTTTTTTCTTTAAATAAATTGAGTCAACATGGAACAATCGAGAGATTTCAAATAAAAATATAGCTGTCGAGATTTTCTTAAAAAATCAGAAATCTGACCCACTGGGCTACAATTCCTTTATGGCCACATTAGGCTGAAGCTGAGTGGAACAGTGGCAGGCTGGGTCTCTAGTATCACCACTGTCTTTGTGACATATTGTCTCTTGGACTGGGCTTATTTAATTCCCAGCCTAGCTTTATCTGAAAAGTCCTTAAAAGAGTTATTGAAACAAAATGTTTTCACTTTCTCACCTCCTGTTTATTCCTGATCCCTCTCCAGTGGATCTCTCTCTTCAAAGTCTTTGCCGACTGAAATCTTGCCAAATATTGGGCAATTCTTTGTCTTTGTTGTAGTCAGTTTCTTGGTATGATATTTGCCAAGGTTGACTATATGCCCCTTCTTGAAACTTTAATCTTGAAAACTTCCACGATGCCACAGTCCTTTGTTTCCCTTCTACCTTACCAATTATCCTTTGGTTTCTCTTTCTTGTTCTTACTATTCTGGAGCTTCTAAATGTTGTGCTCCAGAGCTTTGGCCTCAGCCTTTTCTATCTTCTCTCTCTGCCTTCTCTCTGGATAGGCTTGTCCAGTTTCATTGCTTTAAATACCAACTGTTGATGATTCCTAAATCTGTGTCTCTCTCTTTTGACCTTGCTCTTGAACTCTGTCTAGATCTGAAAACCTAGTTGCTTTCTGGGAATCTTCATCTGAATGTCCAATAGGCATTTCCAACTTAATCTGTTCAAAACAGGACTTTTGATACTCCTTTCCAACCAGCCTTCCCCAGTCTTTTTCATCTCAGCGAATGGAATCACCACTATCTGTGCTCAGGTCAAAAACCTGGACATCTTTGATTTCTATTTTCCTATTAAACTTCTACCCAATTTATTCACCAGTCTTGTGGCTTTCCAAAATATACCCCAAATAGTTCTTAGCATCTCCACTGTCTCAGTGCTCCTCTTAACCACTAGTATCTCTTTCCTTCCAGATGGCCCCCCTACTGCTTCCTCTCTTGCTTCCCCATGGTCCATTATCCATGAAGCTGCCAGAATATTTTAAAGATGCATGTTCTGTTTTCAAAAAACCTTCCAATGGCTGCCCATTACATTTAGCATCTGTCTTAGTCTGTTTTGGCTAATTTAATAACTTAGACTGGATAATTTATAAACAACAGAAATTTATTGCCCACAGTTCTGGAGTCTGGGAAGTCCAAAATCAAGGTGCTGGCAGATTTGGTGTCTGGTGAGGGATTGATCTCTGCTTTATAGATGGCACCTTCTGGCTACATTCTCACATGGTAGAGGTGGAGAACAAGCTCCCTTGGGCCTCTTTAATAAAGACGCTAATCCCATTCACAAAGGCTCTACCCTCAATGACCTAATCACCTCCTGGAGGCGCCATCTGTTAATGCTATTACATTGGGGATTATGCTATTACATAAGGGATTATGAATTTTAGGAGGTGCAAGCATTCAGACCGTAGCTGCATTCAAAAACCTCATCCTGAAAGGAAAAGTCCTATGTGATTGGGCTCCTGCCTACCTCTACACTTTTTGTACCACTCCCTACTTTAACTACTATGCACCAGCTATATGAGCCTTCTTTCAATTCCTGAAAAATCACAAGCTTTTTTCTTCCTCAGTACCTTTGCAGGGATGCTCTCTGTCTGGAGTCTTTGTCTAGGTGCTTGCACACCTGGTTCTTCATTAATATCCAGGCCTCAGCTTAAATGTTACATTCGGCAAGAGGCCTTTCCTGACCACCCTATTGAAAGTGGTCACCAGCCATTCACTATTACTGCTTTCTTCTTCTTCTTCTTTCTTCTTTCCTCTTCCTTCTTCCTTCTTCTCTTCCTCCTCCTTCCTCCTCCTGCCCTCCCTCCCCTTCTTCTTTTTTCTCCTCCTCCTCCTCCTTCTCTCTTCCTTCTTCCTTCTTTCTTTTCTTCCTCTGCCTTCCTCCTCCTTCCTCTTTCCTCTCTCCCCTTCTTTTCTTTTTCTTCTTCTTCCTCCTCTTCTTCTTCCTCTCCTTTCTCTCTTCCTTCTTCCTTCTCCTGTTAAGACAGAGTCTCACTCTATTGCCTGGGCTGGAGTGCAGTGAGGCAGTGAGGCAGTGAGTGGCCTACTCATGGCTCACTGCAGCCTTAACCTCCTGGGCTCA